>NW_026714268.1:0-23724 GCF_029784015.1 Lycium ferocissimum
GGTTGATTCGTTAACGTTTTTGCTTTACATACTGGGTCAAAAAGCGCCCCCTTGGGTTGCGTTTCTGCGGAACCCGATGACAAAAAGACATTATGGAAGACCCCCGGCGTTGGAGCCCCCTTTTTCCCCCGGGTTTTTCGGGTCAAAGTGTGTACTAATTTCGGTTTCGTTAGAACTTTGCAACGAGTTGTGGGTTCAAATTCGTTGTGACGCTCGCGAGGACGTGTCTTAGTTTTTGGGGTGATTCCATATGATTACGGTTCTTGTTTTGTCTGGATATTTAAATATTTGTTGTATTTGCATTTTCTTTCGTTTAAAGGGTCTGGGGGTATGTCGAATAAAGTGCGGGTTCGCTCGGATCCGCCGGGGGTCGGCCCCGCCCCCCTTAAAATGGGGGTGTGACGGGTCCCTGTTATATTATGGAATAACCATGGGCGCTTGCCCTGCTTGAAGGAACTAGTACGATAAGGGCGAGACTATCAAGGAGAGTAACATCACGGGAAACATTAAACGGGATCATAACGTATCATAAGTTTCTTATACTTTGGAACCTTTTTTTAAAAAAATAGTCATTATCAAGAAACAGCTTAACATTTCGTTTCGTCATATTCGTGGAAAGAGCATATCCTTGACATATTCGTCATAGACACTTTTCTCATGTTTGGCATCATCCCTGCCATCATAAATCATATTCGTCGTTCTAGTCATAAGTTTTCAAATCATAAAACTTGGTTTTTGAAGAAAATAATTATTTTGGGAAATATGTGTAAACTTTTAAAAAGGAAATCAGGCCTTAAAACCATTATTTCTAACTTTTGAAAATGAGAACGTTGTGAAAGCATTTATAACATCTCGCGTATGAATCATGCCATAGAAAGAAAGGGCGTAGCCTTGACATACTGTAGCAGCGCCTTACTAGCTACGCTTATTCATCGGCTTGGTTCCACTAGTACGCATTCAAGAAAGGTTGATGCGGCAAGTAGATTCATTGACATACTTGTCGTAACCGTTCAAGTTCCTTCACTTATCAAGTTTCTTGAAAATTTTCGGCAACATCTATAAACATACCCCGAAATCTAACTCGACGAATTTTGCAATCAACGACAATCAGAATTTGGCCAAACCAACAACGTACCAATTATTTTAACGACACTTCGATAACCAATTCGATTGATTTCAATTCAATTCACACAATTTTCCAACAACTTAATTAACATACTGCTTCATCTAAAACCCATTGACCACAATCATGCCTTTCATTATCATTCATATACATTAAACTTCAACAACACCATACACGTTACGGCCATCGCATGTCCATAATGACCAACTAAAATGTCAAATAACATCGATTTTAACTTACCAAAGCACCTACTACTCGGCCACAACCAGCTTCTTAACATATTTTCGTGCATTTCCTTCCATCTACACACATTTCAACACAACACAAGACTAAATAAAATTAATTCATTCCTCTGTGAAACACAACACACCGACCAACTCATACAACACGACACACCATGACACGCGGCCAAACTTGGCATGCCAACTTCCGTAAATTTTCATTCATTTCTTGACGTAACAACAACAACCAACATGCTACATACATGATTAACCACTACATACACCACACGGTTTCTACCATGTACACGGGTTCCATGCTTATCATCCATTTTCCATACTACGACATATACAAACCATCCGAGCAACAATTAAAATTCTACACAAAAATCGATTCATCATACCTTACCATTTCATTACACCATTCGCCAAGCCTCCAATATATATATTTTTATGTATTTCAGTCATTTCTTCATGCTACAATATATACCATCATCCATGACACATAAGAGAAAGGATTTAAGCCTTACCTTTTCCACTTGTTCTTCAACCTTCCACTTGGCTTAGGATTATGAATTGCATACAAATGAGCGATTTTCTTGTTCCATGAGTATATCGCTTTGCTAGGGACACTTAATTAGTAGGAAAATAATTTTTGAATTTTTTTCTCAAGGTTCTCCTTTTCTTCAAGCTTAGCCGAACCTAGCTCCTCTTTCTCTTTTTTTTTCTTTCTTTCTTCATGACTCGAAAAGAAATGTCTTATTTTGTTCCACCACTCTTATATATATACTTAAGTCCTCTATATAAAAATATGAACACATGTCCTCCTCTTCATCTTTCTAAATTTTTCTTCTCTTTTCATGAATTTTTCAAAAAATAAAGATGAATACTTGAGTCTTGCACCATGCAAGCTTTGGTCCATAAATTTTTGTAATTTACACTTAGCCCCCACTTTTCTTCATTTCTCTAAATTTTCTTTTCTTTTTTTTTTATTTTCTAGAATTCTCCTTCCTTTTCTTGAAATTTAATAAGAGAACCCAATTCCTTCTTATGCAAACTTTGACCTTTCAAAAATTTTCTTGGACTTTGTAAAATTACCATTTTGCCTTGCCTTCCACATTTATTCCCATGCCACTTTGCCATTTTCCTTTTTTACCCTTAACCCTTTTTACGACATTCCACGACACTAATGTTCGTAATAATATTCTGTGCTTTCACTTACATTAAAATTATTTTAGAACATAGTCTTGTCCTTAATTTCTCACCATTGTCTCGCAACATCCGAACGTACGAAATACGGGCTATAACAAACACCCTCTCATCTGGAAAAGCATCATCTATGTCTAGCTCATCAGAAGGTCTCCTAGCCTCTTCAAGCCACGAGAGATGGTTAGCAACCTGATTTTCAGTGCCCTTGCGGTCCTTCACCTAAAAATCAAACTCTTGCTGTAATAGCACCCATCTGATAAGTCTCGGCTTTGCTTCTTTCTTTGTCGTAAGGTATCTCAGTGCTGCATGATCCGTGTATACTATGACTTTGGACCCCAACAAATAGGCCCAAAAATTTCTCGACGAGGCTCGATAGCAGCCGGTACTTTGCTTCGTCAACGTAATTAAATACGGGCCGCATTCAGTGTTCTGCTTGTATAAAAAGATCGGGTGCATATTTTGTTATGCCTGCGCCCAACACAGCACCTGTGCCAAAACCACTAGCATCTGCAACGTCGATTTAAATGGCAAGGACCGGATCGAGCTTGACAATAATAGGAGCATAGTGAGGACGCTCTTTTAACTCCTCGAACGCCTTCGGGCCTTATCATCAAACACAAACTTAGCCTCTTTTTCAAGCTTGCACATCGGGTTTACGATCTTGGAGAAACACGATGAAGCACATAGAACCCGACGTGTCCCCGAAACTTAGGACACGCTTTGGCCAGCGAGATAGGTGGTGGAAGTTTTGCAATCACATCAATTTTCGCTTGATCGACCTCAATTCCCTTTCGGAGATTTTGTGACCGAGGACGATCCCTTCCTTCACCATAAAATGGCACTCTCCTAATTTAGCACGAGATTTATCTCCTCGCATCTTTTCGGCACTTGGACCCGTATGGCCAAGACAATCTTCAAATGAATCCCCACGGAAGAAGTCATCCATGAACACTTCCAAGAAGTCCTCTACCATGTCAGAGAAGATTGACATCATGCACCTCTAAAAAGTGGTTGGTGCATTACACAAACCAAAAGGCATCCGGCTAAATGCAAACGTCCCATAAGGACAAGTAAAAGTAGTCTTCACCTGATCTTTCAAAGCAATGTTGATCTAATTGTAGCTCGAATAACCATCAAGGAAGAAAAATTAGGAACGCCCCACTAGCCGATGAAGCATTTGATCAATAAAAGGCATGGGGAAATGGTCCTTGCATGTGGATGTGTTCAGTTTGCGATAGTCCATGCAAACTCTCCATCCGGTTATAGTTCTAGTTGGGATCAACTCATTCTTTGCATTTGGCACCACAGTCATGCCGCCCTTCTTAGGAACATATTGGACTGGGCTCACCCATTTACTATCAGCAATTGGGTAAACCACTCCCGCATCTATCCATTTGATGATCTCTTTCTTGACGACCTCTTGCATATTCTCGTTCAGTCGCCTCTGATTGTCTACACTGGGTTTGTTATCCTTCTCCAATTGGATTTTGTGCTCACAGATCCCTGATGGAACTCCTCGAATGTCTGTTGCATGGTCCCGACCAATAGACGTCTTATACTCTCTCACGCCTCAAAAGTCGAAAATCGTCTCCCGGTCGCCCAGGCTGAAACAATCACTGGCAATGTATTGTTCGGACCAAGGAACTCATACTTCAGATGTGATGGGAGCTGTTTAAGCTCCAACTTAGGCGGCTCAATGATCGAAGGCTTTGCTAGAGGAGTTGTTCTATTTTTCAGATCAAGATTTAACTTCTTTGGGTGGTATGAATATGAACCCAACCCAACAAGTGAATTAACTGTCTCCACATAACCTTCCATGTCCTCAGCATCGAAATTCACAAGAATACTAGCTAGAGCTTCACCCAAACTTTCTTCTTCCATCTTGAACTCCACTGCTTCATCAACAACATCGAACGAATCAATTACCGAAATACTCTCGTAAGCACTTGGTAACTTCATCCCCTTGCTAGCCTGAAAAGTCACTTCTTCATCGTTGACTCGGAACTTGATTTCATTTTTCTCCGAATCCCCGTGAGCTCTCCCACTTACAACAAGGAAAGGTCTCCCTGAATAATAGGAATGTCCGAACAATAGCGCGGACCAAGAATCACAAAATCAGCGGGCAACATAAAATCACCAACTCGCACAAGTACATCATCAACCACCCCAACAAGTCTTTTGATAGACCTATCAATCATTTATAACCTCATAGTAGTCGGCCTTAGCATCCTGAACTCGATTGTTTGTATATAGCATCAGCATCAAATTAATACTCGCCCCATTATCACACAAAGCACGAGCAAAATCATGGTGTCCCACAGAACAAGGAATGGTGAACGCCCCAGGATCTCCCTTTTTCTGAACAGTCGTAGTTGAAATGATGGAACTCACAGTGTGAGTCAAACTCACGGTTTCATGTTGCACCATTTTCTTCTTGGTCAGCAGATCCTTCAAATATTTAGCAAAATCGGGCATCTCCTTGACAGCTTCCAAGAAGGAAAATTTAGAGACTGCGCTTCTAACCGATCATAAAACTTCCTCGAACTTAGCATCTTCCTTCTTCTTTACCAACATCTGAGGAAAGGGAGGTTTAGATTTGAAAAGCTGCGTCAAAGGGCGAAAAGCCCCCTCTACAGTGTGCTTGCCCATGTCATCAGCTTCCTTCACAATCTCTGGAATATCAGCAACCTTCTTGTCAGTAGGATTCTTATCAATAATAGTGGGTGCTTTAGACTGCACCTCATCCTCTTCATCCGTCGGCTCAAGATCAATCACCTTCTCATCAGCCCCTTGGAGTATTTTACCACTCCTAGTAGTGATGGCAAACACACGGTTTACACCGCCTCCCCCATTCTTTGGATTTGGAATAGTGTCACTTGGAAGTCCTCTCTTTTTAGGAGGGTGTTTCTCTCTAAAAATATCCCTCATATGTGATTCAAGCTTCTGAATAGCCGCTGTATGGGAACCCACTGTCTCTGTCAGCCCAGATAAAGTCCTTTCAGACTTAGACTGATTGGCCAATATCTTCTCAAGCATTGATTCAACCTTTGAACTACCTTGCTCTGTTGACTGCCCTTTCGGTGGTATATAAGGATTGGAACTCTTGTTTCCAAAATTGTTGTTGTTGTTGTAGCTCCCTTGGTTCGCACCACCATAATTATTGTTGTAGTTCCCAGAGTTGTTATAAGCACATTGACCTTCTTTGCGGTCTCTTTTGATTCTGATTCTGATAACCACCTTAGGGGGTCCATCATGGAATGGACCATCTTGAGTATGGTACATCCCTTTTGGCAAAACTGTATCATCCTCGCAAATATTTACCTTCTTGATCTGGGATTCATCAAACTTCTTCGTTAGCAAGGAAATATTTGTTGCAAGTTAACGCCAATGTTTCCGGGTATCTTGATTCTCCTTTACTATGTTCGGGATCATAGTACTACCGTACGGTACCACATCAGCATTATTTGAGTGCCAAGCCTGATTATGAGTCGTCAGCTTGTTAAGTATGTTGGTCACTCATCGATAAGATTTGTTCATGAAACAACCATCAGCTGCATTATTAGCAACTGACTGCGTTACAGGATCTAGCCCTCGGTAGAACTTCTCTATTAATATGTGATCCGGAAAACCATGATTTGGGCTCTTCTGCAAATACTCCTTGAATCTCTCCTGTGCTACATATAGTTGTTCCCCGCCGTCGTTAAATTCATAGATCTTGTCACGAATTTTGGCCTTCTTGCTAGGGGGTACCATTTTGTGAGCTTGATCACCATCTCTCGCCATGAAGTAATCGAATTTGGGGGTGCCTTCTCAAACCATGATCTTGCCTCTCCAATTAAGGAATATTTGAATAACCTCAACTGAATAGCATCTTGTGGAAATTGTTCTGGATGTGATTAGCACACACATCCACAAAATTCTGCAAATGACGTTGAGGGTCATTCTCGGTAGAGTTCCGAAAGTATCCCTCAAGCTTTAACAACTGGTATAGAGAGGAGTCAATTTTCACGCTAGCGTACTGCAACTCGAGGCTGAACAATAGAAAATGCATAGTCCTCCTTCGGGACAAGATCAGCGAAAATATTCTCATTATCTGATTCATTCGCCTGATTCCCCTGGTTACCAGCACGTTGATTTCTTGATTCTGATTCATGTTCACCTGGTTTACACAGAGTAGCAAACAAGGTGTGATGGAATAAGCAAAAGACTTCAATCAAAGCAAATACTATTTAGTAATTTCAAAACCGTATTCCCCGGCAACGGCGCCAAAATTTGATACGCTCAAATTATGCCTATTAACGGTATAACGTGGACGTTGTCAATATACTAACCCAACAAGGTTGGGGTCAAATCCCTCAGGGAATATGGTGTGAAAAGGTTACTAAAGTCGTAGGATGCTAAGTTTAGGTCTAATATCTTAATCCGATGATTTTGGTAATAGTTGGTTTTTTTCTGACTAATTGCTATCTACTTGCTTTTGGTGGAAATTTATGGTAAAAGAAACTAAGGTTTTGTCCCCGTTAGATAGAGTGTATGATCATGGACATTGATCTTGATATACTTCTAATGGATCATTATATGAATGCACTTAATCTGTATATGAATCTCTACTATTTCCCAATAAATAAAGATTATCTCTTTCTATGATTTTCCCAAATATAAGAATGTAACTATGAAGAACGATTAATCATGCCAAGTAAATTCTTCTTATTCTAAGTGAATTTATTAAACAAAGTTTAAAGCTTTGAGTCCTTGCTATTTATTCTTACCAACCCTAATTATTTTCCCAAATAAATCAAGGTTTATGGCTTTAATCAATTTTTGCAACCACTACTTATGAATGAAGAATGAAGAATAAATAAACCCTAATAATCCATTATGTGTATATCAATCACAACCCAATCACAAAACACCCATCATTGGGTTCACAACCCTAGTAAGGGAATTTAGCTACTCATGACAAAGAACAAGAAATAAGAAATTGAAGAATTCATAATTGCTTACTTTGGAAGAAAAGAGGAATTGATAATACTTGAATTGATGTTTGAACCTTTAAAACTAGAGAGCACTTAATGTTCTAAGCCAAAAGTCAAAATATAATAACTGATAAAAATTAAAACCCTACAATGGACTATTTATAGGTTTCAAAAACGTAAAATTACGTTTAATTTGCACTTAACTCCCAGGAGGTACTTATACGGTCCGTACAACTTTTCATGGACCGTATAAGACTTATACGGCCTTCATCCTTGTGTTCTGCAGAGGCAATACGAACTGGCATTCCACGGTTCGTATAACTATATACGGCTCATGAAATTGTGCCCGTGAAACTTCTTCCAACCTTCATCACATCCACTTATACGGCCCTGTACAACATTGTACGGTCCGTATAAGTGTTCGTGGTTCAACATCTCTCCACTGTGACACTCTGTTGATTTTACAGCTTTTGTACGTCCACAGATATGGTCCGTACATCTTTCCAGGGACCGTGAAAATAAGCTTCAGTGCAACTTTTCTTTAACTTCTAATTCTTGAACCCGAACTTTCCGATTTACCTGAAACATGACAAAAACACATCAAAACAACACATACTTGCCTAAAAACAAGTAAAACTTCTCATAAAAGAGTATCAAATATGCCATAATTTCCCGGCACATCATGGGCTAGCAGGTGGTTCTGAAGATCTCACCCATGAAGGGTGTTACGTGACTTGGAAAGAGGGAAAAGTTGAGCCCGAGGCACCTTGGCCCATTCGAGGTTCCCTGTCAAGTGGGAGATGTTGCTTATGAGTTGGCTTTGCCACCAGGCCTATCAGGTGTTCATTCGATTTTCCATGTGTCCATACGGAAGAAGTATCATTCTGATGGTTCTAAAATAGTTCGTTGGGATTCTGTATTGCTTGATGAGAATCTGTCTTATGAGGAGGAGCCTATAGTGATTCTTGATAGGTAGGTTAGGAAGCTGCGGTCGAAAGAGATTGCTTCGGTCAGGGTTCAATGGAAGCATCATCTTGTTGAGGAGGCTACTTAGGAGACCGAGTCCGATATGCACGAGAGATATCCCCAGTTGTTTGTCGATTCAGGTACTTTTCCCTATTTCTACTCCTTGTCACTCGAGGATGAGCGATTGTTTAATTGGTATCTGATGTAACGACGGTCGTTATAGTGCTAATGACCCTTTTACCCTTGTTGACCCTTTCCCGAGGTCATCGGGCGGGTTTTGGAGTGACTTTTGGAGGTTTGAGCCTTAAAGTGGAATTCATTTGACCCAAAGTTGACTTTTGAGTAAACGGACATTTTTCAAAATTCAGTCGCTTCCAAGAGGTCTAGATATTCATTTATGACTTAGTAGTGTGTTCGGTTCGGCTCCCATTGCAATTAAGAGCATTTTGGAACTTGGGTTGGAAACTTAGCTTTAGGCCATTAGGGGTTGACTTGGTCAAATAGACCTCCCTTGGAAAATCCGAGGCTATGGGTGATCGTAGAGCATTTTTATGTGTGTTTGTATCTTTATTTTGTATATATGGGGCCTCAGGCGATAGTTGGATTTTGGCTTGAAATTGGTCAAAACCAAAACTTTTTGATATATGGTGTAGGCGCTGCAGCGGTACCAAAAATCGCTGTAGCGCCGGACCGACGACCGTAGCAGACTGAGGAGTTTTGTTGACTAGCCGCCATAGAGGTAACCTTACCGCTGTAGCTGCCTGTATAAATTTTGTGATGGCCGCCATAGCAGGTCAGTGGGCGCCGTAGCCCGTGCCGTTGTCGGGCAGATTTATTTCCTTTTTCTCAGCTTAAAACCCTTGAACCTTATCACTTCTTTTCATCACTTTTTTAAGCACTCTTTGGGAGAATCGAGCAACTTGTGGACTGAATCTTCTTGGAGGTAAGATTTATGACCCTAGACTTCATGATTTACCTTCCTAGATCCTTATTCCATGCTTAGAATCACTAGAATGTAAGTAGAGAAGATGAGTTTTATGTTAAATTTCTTGAAATTTCTTGAAATGGGTTTAGACTTCAAAAATGGAAAGTGATGGCGAAATTGACTAGTATAACCATAAAATTTGATAAATTCCTTGTTGTTAAGCTTATTTCTTCCATTATTCATGATTAATTTGAGGATTAAAGAATTAGGGTTTGTACCCAAATTTGAGGGTTTTATTTTAAATCCGAATTAAGCTGAATCTTGAGTTGTTTTAGGAAATGACTAGTGGGTTAGATCACCTAGAGCTTGAATTTCACGTTCCACCTTTCAATTTATCATTTTACCCTTGTGGGCCCGTTTTCCCAAATTCCTTGGGTTGGAATTTGACTTAACAAGAAGTACGGCAATATGGGTGTCGTTATTCGTGGTTTTTAATATAGAATTCGATTATGAATAGACTTTGAGTACTTCGAGGCCCTATAAAAGGGCAAGGCCAAGGTGTGACGATTCATGGCTCCTTTTCAGCTTTCCAGGTAGGTTACACCTTACCTTTTTTGTTAGACTTCGGTTAGCAGTTCATATGTAGAGATAGTGATTGTTGGAGAAAGCATGTAAACCTTCGGGTATGAAGTTGGGATGAAATACTTAGGTTGGTCTTTGTTGTTGATTTGGGCTTGTCGCCTTATTGTGTTATATTTAATTGTTTATTTTTTGTGAGTTGTTGGCTTGTCGCCACGTGATTGATTCTAGAGTTGATTCCTAGTGATTACTCGTGTGTCGGAAAGCATATTTATCATGATTGAGGTTTTTGGAAAGGAAAGAAGGGTTATGTTATTGATATTGTGAGTGAGATTTGTGTCCATGTGTGGCACCATTGATTCATATATTCTCATTGGCATTGTTATCATGCATTCACTCATTTATACAAAATTTGGGATCGGGTTACGTGCCGCAACACTTACTTGGATAGGGTTGCACGTACTGCAACACTGACTGGGTCGGGTTATACGTTCCGCAATATTGACTATTGGGTTGGGCCTATGCATTTCGCAGTATGTATATGGACTTAGCGGTCCCCTATGGGTCATGACTGTCGAGGCGACGAGATATTCGGCCCGAAGCATGTGTGTATCATTGCATTTGAATTGCATTCATCGCATATTTACTTACGGCATTGTATTGGACTTGTTGGTTGATCTTTGGTGATACGTGTACTTGTTAGTGGTTATTGAGATTGTGTTTTGGACTTAGTGTGGAATTTGAGGTGATGCACTAGACTTGGTGAGTTGGTACTGGATTCAATTTTTGGACTGTTTTGAGCTTATCTGATTCTGAGCATGCCTACTTTTTCAATCTCTTTCTTATATATATATATATATATGATTTTCTAACTGTTGTCAGCCTATGATGCCTACTAAGTATTGTGGTTTTGTACTGATACTACCTTGCTGTACTCTTTCTATGAGTGAGTATTTGTCGGAGAGTCGTCTATTCCTCGAGGTACCGATCCGAGGCTTCCTATCAGAGTTTCTAGGGTGAGGTTGCTTGATGGATTCTGCAGCCCGGAGATTCTTTTTCTTAATTGTCTTTTCTATTTTCAAGACAATATTTCTATTTTGAGACATGTTGACAATTCCAGACTTGTATTATTAGTAGCTCTTGTACCATTCAGACTAGATCTGGGATTGATGTATCTCTGCACTTGTAGTATTTCCCATTTATGCTAGACCTATTATGTAATTATTATTAGGTGTTTAATTTTGTATTGCTATTGGTTGTTGATTAAGGGACGGGTTCGCCTACCAAGGTGGGAATTGGTAGGTGCCTACACATTCCTCAAGCTGGGAGGGGGGGGGTGACACTCACCCCGATCTCTCAAGTAAGGCTATAGCTAGCAGCCTGGTAGTCGCGATCTCCACTGGTGCTAGGAACCGACTCTGCACTCAAAAAGGTGCAGCAAGTGTAGTGTGAGTACAAATACAACGAGTACTCAGCAGCATCGTTGATCGACCCTTTTCGGAACGGAGACGAGGGTTGGTTATGATACCACAACCGCACTTGTCCGCCATTTGTCCAAAATAAAAAATAACCATACTTTAACGATTAAGCTCAAATCGCAAATAGAATCTAAGAAAAGGCAAGTCAAATACCAACAATCAAAACAATAACATAAGATAAGATGAATGAGATGCAAATGCAATGCAAGGCATTTATTTCCACTTCCCAATATATACACGTTTGAATATTAATGAATTGTGACCCATGAGGCCTATATAATACCGCTTAAAAATCATCGGCTCACGGACCGCTCCGGCAGCAACCTCGGACCACGGTTCCCACATATCATATCTCAAGTACCTATCACTTAGCCGACTGGACACATTTGTCAACGAAACGCGCAAAAAGCATCATCACTCATCCGAAACAAGGTCCCATCGGACTCACAATCATATCCTCACATCGTATGCATGAATACATATAATGTATGAATATGGCATACATCAAGTCCAGAACAAGCATATAAGCATGGAATCCATCCTTGTGTTTACAATATCATAAAGGCTTCACCTTTTTACTTTAACGAGGATATATGAGTGATATGCATACAAATAGACAAGACAGGCAATAACAATAAGAGATATAAAGTACGGGCATCGGACCCCTATCACAGATCTAAAGGATCGCACTATTCTGTTAGCTAGTGCCTAAAGCATGGCATTTAGACCGACTATACAATTGAAATTGCACAAATACCCATAACATGATGACCAGTATCTGATACTAGTGCTCGTCACCTCACGAGTATTGGAACCCCCTTAATTCGCCTTAATTCCCTTTTATTAGGTTCATTTTGGCCAACACACAAATTTAAGAAAGAGTTCAAGGTCTCAACATGCCTGGAGTTACCGAATATCGAATCATAAAGCCCGTTGCCGTTCCGCATAGTCTCCAAACAAACAAAGTCTAATCAAATATGGATAATACGTTAGAACACGAATCCAACGGCACCCATATTATTACATAACCCAAAATCCCTAAATTAAGCCCTAAAATTTGGATTCCGAACCCAAAAGGGCAAAACTGTAAACTGAACCTAGAATCACATTCCTCATACTTGATATAGCCCAAACACTTAAAATCATCCAATAATAATCACTAATTCATGCTCAATTTCTAAAACCCCCAATTATTAGGTTGGGTTCCAAAACCCTTCAATATTTCTCTTAAAATCCACATTCTAAGCATGGGGTTTTGATTATAACCATGAAAATAATAATAAAATAGAGTTAGGAGACTTACCCAAGGATTCTTCCTTGAATTTCCTTCAATTCGCCTCCAAAATTGCTATAAACTTAAGGGTTTTAGAATGAAAGACTTAAGGAAGAAGACACTTAAAGAACCACATTCTGCTCAGTGAATTGTGCGCCTGCACACCCAAGTTCTCATCGGCGAACACGCACCGGCGGAAGAGACCTCCCCACGGCGCATTCCTACAAAATATCCCAAGCTCGCAGCGATGGAGCTCAGCTCGCGGCTGCTCATACGCACCTACGGGAAAATCTTCGCAGTGGCCGACCAAGGCCAACCCAGCTATCCTTTGCTCCTCCGGGCCTCCTCTTATCGGAGCGCGTCCACAAGGGCGGGATCCCATCCGCGCCTGCGTGAAAACCAGAACTAGAAAACTCTGGTTTTTGACTCTCTCGTACACTCAGGTTTTTGACTCCCCGATACAAACCAAATATGCAGACACATGTAAAAACGCGCTACGAACTCACTCGTACACTCAGAATTTTCAAAAAGAGGTATCATTGACCAAGTCAACCCCGAACAGGCAAAAACCAACTTTCCAACCAAATGACCAAAATGCCCCCCAAGACCCTTAGAAACTGTACCAAACACTTAAACAGCCTATATTCGACGTTCCGGAGCTAATGGAACCGATGAAATTTCCAAAATGATAAAATTACCCCTAATGATGCCTAAAGTCAACCCAACACTTAAGAATTCTTTAACTTAGCAGATTTTCCAACATAAGGTATTTCCACCACCTCAGGAATTGTGCCAACCATGCCTACTACATAACAATCCAAAACAATCCAAGGGGCGGCTTAAGAAGGGAAAATAGGCAAAATAAGAAAACCATCAAAATGACCCAACAGGTCCTCGAACATGAAAGGAAGAAGAGATACCTCAATCGCTGAGAAACTGGGGATATCTACTCCGCATATCCGACCAACCAACACTGAACCCATTGAATCACATAAGAACAATCCGAATGATACTCCTCCAGCATCGAAATATGGAATACGGGGTGAACGCCAAATAAACCATGAGGCAAAGCCAACTCATAGGCCAATACGACCAATACACTGAACGATCCCAAAAGGACCAAAGAACCTAAGGACCAACTTTCCCTTATGCCCACACCTCTTCACACCCTTTATGGGAGAAACCTTCACAATGAATATTCGCTCACTAACCATGACCCCGAAGTCACGAACCTTCTAGCTCGTATAACTTTTTGTCTAGTCTGAGCTGTAAGAAGCCCCTCCTGAATAATGACACCGCCTACCATATAAGGCCTCAAAGGGTTTCATCTCAATGCTTGAATAGTAACTGCAGTAGACAAACCCTGGTCAAGGCAGAAATTGATCCCAAAGGCTGCCAAAATCTATTACACAAACCCGTAACATATCCTCATGAACCCAAATAGTGTGCTCCTGCTACACCCCGTATCTTCGAAGAAGCACTTATCAAATTTGGAACAAAAGTATGTTGAGTTATGGTTAAGCAAAACCACTTTATAATATAAGGAGCAAGAATTATTAAGTATATTTAATAAGTGAAGGACGTATATAAGGTATACCAGAAGGTTTTATAAGGAAATAAGTGGAAGAACTGAAGTAGTACGATTTTGGAGAAAGGATGGGTAATGTTTGTGTGAAAATTTTGGTCCAAATTGGGGGACAAATATCTCTTAGCATATGAAGTGTTTTAAGGTAAAACAAAACCCTAAAATGAAGTTCGTCAATTCTAGTTTCCAACGAAATAAACTACTCGTCGATAGGACATCGGAGTAGAGAATTATGGACGTTACAAGTTCAGCTGACAGAGCGAGAAACGCGTGCTACGATCTTGCCACAACGATGCCTCGACACAGCACCGGCTTCGCTATAGTAAATTGCTACAGTGGCCCGACCCGAATTTGACCCTATATAAAACTTAAAAACCCCATTTTCCACCAGATTTTGCCCAGAAATTTCCAGAAAATTGAAGAGAGAGCGAGAGGGGATCACAAAGTGAGCAATTTTGAAGCGACGGAGTATTAATCGAAGCTCGGATAAACGCATAGACATGATTCTAGTATGATTTTGCGGTGGATTCAAGGTGGATATTGAAGATAATCGTTGTTCTAACAAAAATAAGGTATGAAACTCTCCTTATTAATGTACTTTTGGTTTATTTACGGAGATAAAGTCGTTAAATAATCGTAGAGCGAGTTGGTTGGTTGTGAAAATTGGAAAACATCGTGTGGGATGTTTTATGGTACATATTGGTGTTGGAAATGATGTTTTTGTCGTTGTTGTTGTTGTTGGTTGCTGAATTTTAATTTCTGGCTAGGCATATAAACGGGGGGAGATCTTTGCCGAAATTTTAGCAGATTCTAGAAAGAGTTAGTTTGAGGGCTTAAGACAGGCCTATGAAGATGAGTCTAACAATAGTATAATTTTCTTGAATATAGATTTACGAGCCTGGGAGGCCAAGCGTTGAATAGTTAAAGTTAAGGCGACTAAAAAGGTATGTTAAGGCTCGTCCCTTTCTTTCAAAGGCATGATTCCTATGTTATGATTTCATAAATGTTTCCATATCTTCCTTGTTATCAAAAGTTAAAAGTATACGATTCCAAGGCATGATTCCCTTCCTGATAACCCGTAAATGTTTTCCAAAATGTTCGTATTTTTTCAAAACAAAGGTTTATGATTTTGTAAGCTTTTATGACTACAACGGCGGACATGTTTTTGTAATGACAACGATGATGTCAAAGATGAGAATATATCTATGATGATTATGATGAGAATGGTTTCATGTCTGAAAGTCTCAAGTTGTGGATTCAATATGAATATGAGAATATTGAGCTATTACTTGATCCTCAATTTTATTCCTTGATAATGACTCTATTTTCTAAAGACTTCAAAGTGTATGAATTGACGCCTTATGAGATTTATGACCTTATTCTATGTTTTCTCTTGATGTAGTTCTTCATTGATAGTCTCACCTTATAAAAATTGTTCCTTCAAGGGGAGACATGACGATCATGATTATTCCATAATGTAATCGGAGATTACCGACCTTACGTCACTCCGATAGAGTTATAGCTTTTCTTTGGGCTCTCCTGCATGCTGTTTATATGATATATGAACATGATATATGTATATGTATATGTATATGTATATGGGGAATATGGGAAAAAGGGAGAGGCGCTATAGACGCATGACCACTTGATCAGTTGGTGTAACTTATCATCCCGGACGCGGGAAGCCTGGACGCAGGACACATGTAGTTAAATAGATCGGAGCCGACGCCTCGGCATATTTTCTATATATATATGAACAAAAAAATGTTTTTCAAAAGAAAGCTAAGCATGCATGGCATCCGCCCTAAGAGGCACTCACATGTACAGGTTACTCCTTTATCTTACGATATGCTCTATATTTCCATTCTGTTATTGTTCATACTTTACGCCCCTTATTATGTTACTATTCGTGCCTTACATACTCGGTACATTACTCGTACCGACGTCCCTTCTTGTGGATCTTTGCGTTCATGCCGCGGGATCGGGTAGCCGATCGGACGACTCGCGGTAGGACTTCCCCTCGGCGGCCGGTACGCTCCATTGATCCGGAGCTTCAGTCCTTTTGGTATGCTATTCAATTATGTATATATATGGGTACGGTAGGGCTTTATCCTGTCCTTTCTACAGTTTGTACTCCATAGAGGTCTGTAGATAGTGATATGTAGTCATGTTGTTATGCAGCCTCGTCGACACTTATTTTGTTGTACAGGATATATGAAGCGGCCAGATCGGCTTATCTTTGTTACTCTCGATATTTATGTTTATATATATGTGTTGGCCGTGAGCCCCCAGTACAGTGTCTTTTATGTTGATTGTTCGAGGAGGGAAGCATCGCTAGTTTTGCATTGCGTATGGGCCCGGGATAGTCAGTGAGAAGTAAATGCAAGCATAGGAGTGCTTGGCCAGTAGTGGTCGGGCACTTGTTACGGCCCATCGATTTGTGTCGTGACAAAAGTGGTATCAGAGCAGTTCGTCCTAGGGATTGTCTACAGGCCATGTCCGGTAGAGTCCTGTTTATGGGTGTAAAGTCGGCCACACTTATAAACGGAGGTCGGCAGGGCATTTAGAATCATTGACCTTCCTTCTGTTTTAGATCGTGCGATAGAGCCAGAGTCTAGGAAAGACCACTTCTGATCCTTTTCCCGCAGGTAAGTGCAGACTGAGATGAAGAGATCAGCCTCGAATAGTGGTGGTGCTAAGAAGACCCCTAGAGTATATCCAGACCCGTGCTCGGGACCGAGCAAGAGGAGCCTCGGTTATTCCATTGAGATCGATCCTTCGGAGGACCCGAAGACGATTCCTCCGAGTTTTTGACTTGGAGGAGGACCCCCCTGAGGGCAGTTATGACATGGATCCGTCTAAGTATTCGTCTGGGACACCGGAGGAGGAGATTCCCGAGGCCGTACCAGCTGCTCCTATGGTAGATCACTACGTCAGACTAGCCTTCCCGATGAGTGTTACGGATTACTCTAGCCCTCTATCCTGGCCGTTGGTAAACCAGGAGTTGCCCGATTATTTATATCCCTCGGACTCGTATGAGAGAAATGATGAAGGCCAGACGAGCAGATGGTGGGTAGACGATGACGAGGAGCACACTTTACCTTATAGTCCACCAGATCAGACTAGAGACCGATCGGCTACAGGTAGATGAGCCTTTATTGGAATTTTCTATGTATGTGTATTTGCTGTAAAATTATTATTTAAAGCGGCGAGCGGAAATCCAAGGGCCGATAATCAAGTATTTACAAGTAATGGCGACCAAGGTGTGTTTGCTACCATTGGGAATCTGGAATTCTAGGACGGAAAGTAGTCATACATACAGATGTAAGGTGAATATTGAGAATTAAAAAGGCCAAAATAGTAATTGTGTAGTTGGAAGAGTAAGAGACTCTTTCTAATTCGGAGGGAGATGCGTTACGAGAACGTTTTGGAATCTGTCAAGACTTCAACTTACTTTAGATTATATGGTAAAGGTCATGCGGTGAGGTGGATACGATTATACCAGCATTAACGCACCGGATTTCATCAAAGTTTCGAGGTTAAGTGTGCTGGGGTGAGAGAAATACTAGGATGGGTGACCCCCTGGGAAGTGTACAAAAAGTCCTATAAATTGAGATTTAAGAGGCAAATGAGAAGCTAGAGCAGCCTAAGGGAGATTGGAGTATGCGGAGTGGTTGGACACCTTAAGAGGTCGTGTAGGTCGAGGCGGACTAGACCGGTGAAGAGAAAGAAGGTGCATCACAACTTTAGAATTAGGGTGAGTTTGAATAGCGTTTGAAAATATTTTGTAAGCGAGATGGTAGTAATTGTGTATGTACGTATGCATATGATATCCCATACGTGGCTATATCAACGGGTATGTGTATCCCAGCTACCAACGTTGCGGTATATGGAAGGCATTAATTGAACGGGGTAACGAAGTTCAAGTGACAAAAAAAATGGTACAAATGTTACAAGGTAAGCTGATGCTATTTTCACTACAGGTTAGGCTCAGAGAGAAACCTCCAAGAGGGACGACGGGCAAGCACGGGACTAATTAGGTAAAAATTTGAAGGTAGGCATGCGAATTGGATAAAGTGTGGCAGTAAGAAACAAAAGAGGAATGTGTTTGTCAGAGAATAGGCTTCGATAAGTGGGGCTAAAAGGATAGTGCCCACGACGAGGAATGTGAAGTAAGAGAAAGAATGGTTAGGCCTTGCGACGACGTTAAGAGATTTCCAGCCCTTGAAAGGTATATAAAGGGATAAGTGTGTGGTCAAATTAACACGGTTGCCTCGGACATAGAGAAGCTTTCCAAAAAGACGACTTAAGAATAAAACGGATTTGCGCGTTTAAAGGAATATTTCACGAGCTTCAGAGCCGATACTACAAACAACAAGAGAAGAAAGGTGCTCGAGGAGGAAGAAACCCAAGGAAGGTTAAGGATGAAAGTAGGAAAGGTATACTAATGGGTTGGTCGAAGGAAGTGGAGAGCATTTAGGAGTAAAGTAACTGGAAATCTTTAACTATAAGAGTAAGAAGGATACTTTAACGAGTTAGCGGTAGGAAACCGATTACTCATTGAGGAAAGAACGGGGATGATGAGTCGACACAATTGATTAGAAAATTAATGACATGGAATAAGAATTCATGTGAAGAACGAGAGATTCGATCATAGAGGAAATGGAATGAAATGTAAGGAACGTGCATGGAAGACCACCCGGCCTTAACATCAGAAAAATAGATAAAGGTTCGATGAACGAGGATAGAGAGAGTGTAAACTATAAGAATTCTGTGCTAAGAGCAAAAGTAGCAGGACACTCGAAAAACTTGGATGCACAGCTGCAACACAAACGCGTAGTTAAGAAGAATTATGGGTAAGTGAGCTAAACGGGCGAAAGGACTAGTAGTGGACGGAATGGTATGGAGATATTGATAATAAAAAAAAGATGATATAGACATAAATGGAAGAAGAACTTAGGGAAATAAGTTTTAGATATGTTATAAGCAAAGTCGGGGAGAAAAACAAGGAGTAAGATGTAATCGAAGACCTCATAAAGGACGTGGTGAATCCCGATGTCCCCATTAACTGATGGGTCAAGGAGATCATTAGTCATAAAAGACAGGAGTGTGAAAAGATAGAAAAGAAGGCATCAGAATTGGATCTAACCCTTATAAGTATTCCAATTGAATACAAGAGTGTAGCTAGCAAGAAGATAGACAAGTCAGACCGTACGATGACGGAACCTCGGCCCTAAGAAGATCGTGAAGGGCGACAAATAATTATCGAAGACGACGGTTACTCGAAGGCTATGGGCGTACAAGGACCTCCCTAATAAGGGGGGAAGAACATACTAGACTTGAAAGGAACTATGACATTTCAAGCTCCAGAAAAGGAGATTTATTAGCTCAGGGCCAGAGTTCGAGGCGTATTGGCATATCGGGAAGGTAACAGAACGAAGTAGAAATGAATTGACAATAAGTGTACCATGAGGCAAACATAGGGAGAAAGTATGGAAGATAACTCAAGAGAGAACTTTACGCCAAGATGAACTACGATTTTAGACCATGATTTGAATCCCTCGTATCGGGAAAAAATTGCGCCGTACCTAAGTATGCAGTGACATGCCCTAAAGGGTAATGAAAAGAGTAAGAAAGGTCTCTAAGCTAAATTTACAAAGGGTGTTAGAGAGGATGACGAACCCAAAGGACACTTGGGATGACAATGACAATTGTAATAAAAAGGGAACAACGATTGGTAGTTTGGAAATTTTTGAAGGAAAGAAAGACCGCAGCTCCTATGAATGGAAATAAAAGAGTTCACTGGATCTTAGAAAATAGTTCATGGACCACTAATTATACTGAACATGAGAGCATATGCTATGGAATTATATGAACCGTCAACGTGAAGCTATGCCCAACTACAATTATAAGAAGGCCACATAGCTAACAAGGAATAACGACTGACGAAACGATCGCTGATACAAGGAAATCGAAGATAAGTGTACTTGTGTTGCATGAGAGTTATAATAGAAGAATTGTCGTAGTCCTATGCTTCTGGGATTGTATTGATAGATGTGAGGGAAGAAAGTAAAGAAAAAGTTCTAGCAGGAGCTCAAAGATGTTGCGAGCTACGAAATTAGTTGAACTCGGATTATAAGTTTGCTATGAGTGTAACTGAACTGCGAAGGGTAATAAAAGGGGAAGAAACATTACGTATATACGTATTTCGAATAATGATATAACTGGCCTTAGAAAGGAAAATAACCATTAGGTTCACTAGCAACACAGTTATGCTGGGTAAACATTTGGAATGTAAGGGTAGAAGAGATGGCGACAAGGATGTAAGGATTAGAGAGCCTAACTAATGGACTATAAATAAATTGGTACAGTGTATATCTAAGATCAACGGGTACAAAAAGGATAGCCTGAGATGGCACCGAAGGAGTAAACGCAAAGAGGGCGCTGTAAATAGAGAAAGGTAGCTGCCCACTAACAAGGAAACAAGGAGCGAGGAAAAAAAAAAGAGTACTTACAGGACGATGAATAGTTATGGCACGGCAAGTCAAGACTACCATAATGGAGAATGAACAAGAACGAGATGCTAGTTAATTTCCGATCATGTACATGAGGACAAAGAAGTGAAAGAAGATGACTAAAGGCTATAAAAGAGTTAAGAAAGAATGAGAAGAGACTAATCCAAGTCATAGTTTAAGCAAATGGTAATCGGACCCTAAAGGAAAAATAATTGTTCTAACGAATCAAAGATGGTGTCATGGGTTGGCGATCTTTTTGTAACATTCGAGGACGAATGTTTTCAATGGGGGAAGAATGTTACACCCCGTATCTTCGAAGAAGCACTTATCAAATTTGGAACATAAGAACGTTGAGTTATGATTAAGGAAAACCACTTTGGAATATAAGGAGCAAACATTATTAAGTATATTTAATAATTGAAGGACTTATATAAGTTATACCGGAAGGATTTATAAGGAAATAAGTAAAAGAAATGAAGTAGTACGACTTTGGAGAAAGAATGGGTAATGTTTGTGTGAAAATTTTAGTCCAAATTGGGGGATGAATATCTCTTAGCATATGAAGTGTTTTAAGGTGAAACAAAAGCCTAAAATGAAGTTCGTCGAGTCTAGTTTCCAACGCAATAAATCGCTCATCGATAGGACATCGGAGTAGAGAATTATGGACGTTACAAGTTCAGCTGACAGAGCAGAAAAGCGTGTTACAGTACCGACCTGCTACAGTACTGCTACAGTGACCCGACCCCGAATTTGACCCTATATAAAGGGTAAAAACCCCATTTTCCACCAGATTTTGCCCAGAAATTTCCAGAAAATTGAAGAGAGAGAGAGAGAGAGGATCACAAGGTGAGCAATTTTCAAGCGACGGAGTATTAATCGAAGCTCGGATAAACGCATAGATGTGATTCTAGTATGATTTTGCGGTGGATTCAAGGTGGATATTGAAGATATCGCTGTTCTAACAAAAATAAGGTATGAATCTCTCCTTATTAATGTACTTTTAGTTTATTTACGGAGATAAAGTCGTTAAATAATCGTAGAGCGAGTTGGTTGGTTGTGAAAATTGGAAAACATCATGTGGGATGTTTTATGATACATATTGGTGTTGGAAATGATGTTATTGTCATTGTTAATGTTGTTGTTGTTGTTGGTTGCTGAATTATAATTTCGGGCCAGGCATATAAACAAGGGAGATGCTGCCGAAATTTTAGCAGATTCTAGAAAGAGTTAGTTTGAGGGCTTAAGACAGGACTATGAAGATGAGTCTAACAATAGTATAAATTTTCTTGAATATAGATTTACGAGCCTGGGAGGCCAAGCGTTGAATAGTTAAAGTTAAGGCGACTAAAAAGGTATGTTAAGGCTCGTCCCTTTCTTTCAAAGGCATGATTCCAATGTTATGATTTCATAAATGTTTCCATATCTTCCTTGTTATCAAAAGTTAAAAGTCTACGATTCCAAGGCATGATTCCCTTCATGATAACCCATAAATTTTTTCCAAAATGTTCGTATTTTTTCAAAACAAAGGTTTATGATTTTGTAAGCTTTTCTGACTACAACGACGGACATGTTTTTGTAATGACAATGATGATGTCAAAGATGAGAATATATCTATGATGATTATGATGAGAATGGTTTCACGTCTGAAAGTCTCAAGTTGTGGATTCAATATGAATATGAAAATATTGAGCTATTACTTGATCCTCAATTTTATTCCTTGATAATGACTCTATTTTCTAAAGACTTCAAAGTGTATGAATTGACGCCTTATGAGATTTATGACCTTATTCTATGTTTTCTCTTGATGTTATTCTTCATTGATAGTCTCACCTTATAAAAATTGTTCCTTCAAGGGAAGACATGACGATCATGATTATTCCATAATGTAATCGGAGATTACCGACCTTACGTTACTCTGATAGAGTTATAGCTTTTCTTTGGGCTCTCTTGCATGCTGTTTATATGATATAAGAACATGATATATGTATATGTATATGGGGAATATGGGAAAAAGGGCGAGGCGCTATAGACGCATGACCACCTGATCAGTTGGTGTAACTTATCATCCCGGACGCGGGATGCCCGGACGCAGGACACATGTAGTTAAATGGATCGGAGCCGACGCCTCGGCATATTTTCTATATATATATGAAGAAAAAAATGTTTTTCAAAAGAAAGCTAAGCATGCATGGCATCCGCCTTAAGAGGCACTCACGTATGTGTTACTCCTTTATCTCACGATATGCTCTATATTTCCATTCTGTTATTGTTCATACTTTACGTCCCTTATTGTGTTACTATTCATGCCTTACATACTCGGTACATTACTCGTACTCACGTCTCTTCTTGTAGACGCTGCGTTCATGCCCGCAGGATCAGGTTAACAAATATTTCTAAGTTTATTTTATTAAACATGTTTTTTCAAAAAGTACATTTAGGGAAAAAATATTGTTTTAGCTTTTTGAAAACAGCTTCTGCTACTCCTTAAAAACACTTTTTTTCTCTTAAATGCTTTGTCAAACACCTCACTTCTATAATATAAACACTTCTCCGTTATTTTAAGGCGTTACAACAATTTCAAATGGCAATTCTATTTTCAAAAACGAGATCTATTATTTTATAAAAGATACTTTGAAAAAGAAATATCATTGCAAAATTCCATAAAGAATCCTAGAGTTCTTGACGCCTATAACAAAGGAGATAATAGAAATATTACTTTAGAAGAAGTATTAATTTCTATACAAGCAGCTGAACGCTTATTAGAAGCTAGTGAAGAAAATCTGTCTTTTGTTGAAGATAGTATTAGGTGGTGTCAAAACCAACTCGATAACATAACTGCTCAGTATTAACCATGAGTCTTGATAATATGAATATTTT
>NW_026714269.1:0-40481 GCF_029784015.1 Lycium ferocissimum
GCTGCAGGTTAAGGATTACAGTAAGAAAGGTATGTTTCTTATCGAATTGAGAATGCCATTATGAAGTGCATTTGTACAGGTATGTATAGGGTGTTGTAATATGATTGTGGCCCTGTGAGGCATGTTGATATATTTTTATTGTTGCCTGTGAGGCTTGTTGGTTAGCGTACAAGGTGGGTAGTACAAATTACAGAGGAGGTTCTGCCAAAATTTTGTTAACATTGATTGTGATCAGTATTTATATGTGTGCTATGATCAGTAAGATACACAAGTGTAAAACTGAAGAACGAAAGGTTAATAATAGTTGTAACTCGGCTGAAAGGAGGGTTATGAGATGGGTTCAGAATGAGTTTGAGAGTTAGGTTGAAATTACTCGAGGATATAGAAGTGAGTCGAGGGTTAAGATAAGTTCTCTCGGGGATTAGAAGTAAGGTTGATGAACTAAGATTAATGTGATTCGAATAATGTGATAAGATTATGAGAAGAGACTTAAGAGGGGAAGCAATGATAAGCAAGGAGTTATTCGAGAGGTGAGTTAGTATAAAAAAGGAGTAAGCTTAAATGAGTAAAGAATGAAATAAGGAAGAGAAAGAAACATGATTATATGTGTTTGAGGAAAGGGAGTAATGTGTCCCTCATAGAAAGAAATATAACTGAAAACATCAATGAGGTTAATGGAAGTTGAAGCTTATAGAGGAAAGATAAGTATCGAAAAGTACCTTAGGAATTATGAAGGGTTGAGTGATATTGGTAAGTGTTGGAATTGGATACAAGTATTAGTCTTCATTTAACATTCGAGGGCGAATGTTTCTAAGAGGGGAAGAATGTTACATCCCAGAAAATTTGACTTTACTAAGGCTGCAGATGGCTTAATGTGAGCTCAATAAGGAGAAAATATTACAAGTATAAAGGATGAAATTCTACTGTATTAGCATGAGGCTGCAGACGGCTTAATGTGAGCTCAAGGAGGAGCAAATACCATGAGGATACATTACTAACGCTTCATCTATGGAAGAGACAGTAGCAAACTTGACAAAGGTGATTGACGGCTTGGCCAAGCATGTGCAAAATCAAGATGCTTGGATTGAGAAGTTGATGGAAAATATGGATGGACTAATGGAAGAAGAATCCACCCACGCACCTATGAAGGGTCCAGAAACACAAAAGACTGAACCTCATGCAAAACAAGCACGACCTACCAAGGAAATTCCAGTTTCTTCTGAAGAGATGATTCCGCTTGACCAACTAAAGGAGTTCATCGAAGGGACTATCAAGGATAAGTATGAAGTTGTGCCAAGTCTTCTTTTACATACGCAAAGCCGTGCACTACTAGAATTGACAGCTTCAAGATGCTCGCCGATTATCAACCTCCCAAATTTTAACAATTTGAAGGCAAGGGAAATCCAAAGCAACATGTTGCACATTTTGTTGAAACATGTAACAATGCTAGGACCTATGGAGAGTATCTTATCAAGTTGCTCGTCCGCTCCCTCAAGGGGAATGCCTTTGACTGGTACACTGATCTTGAGCTTAATTCTATTAATAGTTGGGAGCAACTAGAGCAGGAATTTGTCAATCGCTTTTATAGTGCAAGGCGTACCATGAGCATGGTCGAACTTACAAGTACTCGCTAAAGAAAGGGTGAACCGGTTATCGATTTCATCAATCGATGGAGAAATGCAAGTCTAAACTATAAAGATAGGCTCAGCAAAGCTTCTACAATAGAGACGTGTATTCAAGGAATGCATTGGGGGCTTCACTACATCTTGTAAGGAATTAAGCCAAAGTATTTTAAAGAACTAGCTACTTATGCTCATGACATGGAGTTGAGCATGTCTTCCCTTTGGAAATGAAGTAATGCCTATCTATGACCCTCGCAAAGGAAAGGATAAGAAGGAACCCAAGAAATAGAGCAAGTTCGTTCCCAAGGGTGACAACAAAGAATCCATGAACGTCAATGTCTCGCCTGTAAAGTTTACTACGAAGGTGAGCAAGAAGCCGAGTACGAAAACGCTTCCTTTCAAGACAACACAAGCCGAAAGTCGACCTTGAATGAGATGTAAGAAAGAGAATACCTTTTCCTGGATTCTAATGTCCCTAAAATTTTTGATGAACTACTTGAGCTGAAACTCATTGAGTTACCAGAGATGAAGTGGCCCAATGAAGCTGGAAGAACAAACGACCCGAACTATTGCAAGTATCATCGACTTGTGGGTCATTGTCACATCCCAAAATACTCGCTAGACGAGATTGGCACCCAGCAAACACCACCCGCCAGGCGAACCAAATATCATACCCTTAATCATTTATGAAAGCACTAAAAGAAAATAAGTGCAAGTCCAACAATGTTATTAATGATAAAAATATGAAATAGTCGTCAACCAAATCCATAATGGATTTATGAAAACCAACAAACGCTAAGATCAAAAGAATCTCTAGCCCACATCCCACGCTAAGACCATGGAGCATCTAACAGAGTTACATGAGTTTGAGTGTCGGGCATGTAAACCCAAAATAAAAGAAATAACTAGAAATAAACTAGATAAAGGTGAAGTGGGCGCCTCACGAACAATGCGGTGGCTTACCTCGAACGAGAATCCACTCACGAAATCTTCAATTACCAGCCTCGTTCTCAACAACAGTATCTGCATGGACATGCAGGTAAGGAGTGAGTTATACTTACATATAACCCAGTAAGATCCTCGACCCACCACTTTAAATACCCATGGAACAAGTGTTAGAAAATACAAACACATAACAAGTACAAAATATTACGCACACGAATATATCATTATATAATAGCAACCAAGTCCCAAACAACTATTTATCAAGTATATTATATGCCTCAACACAATTTACACTAAGGACCTGTCATAAACGACAGTTAAAGAGTTAATTAACACCATGAATCCACGGAAACATACACAATGTGCCAAATATGTCAGGAAGCATACACAATGATAAGGGAAGCATACACAATGCTAAGGGAAGCATACACAATGCCCCAATATCATCAAGAAGCATACATAATGCTAAGGGAAGCATACACAATGCCCCAATATCATGGCTGTGACTATATCACATCACAAAATAATTTATAAAGAGAGTTATTATTTAAAAATAAATTGTATGCGGTTGGCCTTAAGGATCACCGATTCTGCCAAGCACACGCTCACCCCAACACATGGACTAGGCAGACAAAACATAATTTTTAAAACGGATTTTGAAAAGCAAGTACCCAAAGCTTAAAGTCTCACTTACCTCAAATTCACAATTCAAGCACACTTCTAAATAATTCAAACTGCGTTCTTGAGTCTCTGGATTGCCTCAAACTACACAAAAATGGATTTAGAATGGTCAAAACCCTTAGGGTAAACCACTTCTATATTTTTAGAGTCTTAAACGGTTAAAGTCAAATTTTAAAGGACGAAAACGACCTCTGGTCAATGTGCTCAAAACCCAACGAGACATATGTTTTTGGGAAGGCCCTAATGACAGGATTCCAATGATATATAGAAGTCTAAAATCCGACAATATTTGCCCTTTCAAATCAATGATTTGATTGAAGAACCCTAGAGCTAAACTTTCTCAATTCCTCAAAATATCCTTATGTTTTCACCCTAAAGATTCACCCATAATTATGTAATAAACTTAAATAAAAGATTAGAGTCATTACCTTGATGATTTAGAATGAAAGTTCTTAGTTTATACCCTCCTTTCCCTTCATTTTCTCCCTTTCTTTTCTTTTCTTCTACTATTTTTTTTTCTTTTCTCTGTTCTGCTTCTATCTATTTCACGTCTGATTCTCATTAGACTCTTATTCCTTTTACTCTTTATTTCATCTCCTTTTTTTCTTTTCCTATTCCTTTTTGGGCTTGGCCCACTAAATTATTTCTTTTCTATTTTCTTTTTAATCCTTTTGCTAAAATTGCCCATTAAACCCTTATTTTAAAATTGGGTTATTACATTCTCCACCACTTAAAATAACGTTCGTTCTCAAATGGATCTAGATCATACCTTTCGTGTCAAATAAATGTGGATATTTATCTCGCATATCCGCCTCGGACTCCCAAGTAGCCTCCTCGGTTCGGTGATTACGCCATAACACTTTGACTAAAGCTACCTTCTTCAACCTCAATTGTCGCACTTGCCTACCAAGAATAGATATTGGACCCTCATCATAAGTCAGATTCTCATCGAGCTCCACATCCTCTGGCTTAATCTTATGGCTATCATCACCAACATATCGTCTTAGATTAGACACGAGAAATACAGGATGAACAGTAGACAATCTCGGAGGTAAGGCAAGTCTATATGCCACCAACCCAATTCGGTCCAAAATCTCATAAGGACCGATATACCTAGGGCTTAGCTTACCCTTCCGATCGAATCTCATAACTCCTTTCATAGGTGAAACTTTTAAGACCGATATACCTAGGGCTTAGCTTACCTTTCCGACCGAATCTCATAACTCCTTTCATAGGTGAAACTTTTAAGAAGACTTTTTCACCCTTCATAAACTCCACATCACGAACTTTCTTATCTACGTAGGACTTCTGTCTGCTTTGAGCTGTCTTAAGTCGTTCTCGTATCATCGCAACTTTCTCCAAGGCTTGTTGAACCAAATCTGGACCTAATAGTTGTGCTTCGCCCAGTTCGAACTATCCAACTGGTGAACGTCACCTGCAACCATATAGAGCCGCAAACGACGCCATCTGTATACTCGAATGGTAACTGTTATTATTAACAAACTCTGCCAAAGGCAGTTGATCGTCCCAATGACCACCAAAATCAATCGCGTAGGCTCTAAGCATGTCCTTCAAAATCTGATAACCCGCTCAGAGTGTCCATCAGTTTGTGGATGAAAAGCTATACTCAACTCGACCTGTGAACCCAATGACTTCTGAAAAGACTTCCAAAACTCAGCAGTAAATTGTGCACCACGATCAGATATTATAGAAACAGGTACACCATGAAGTCGGACTATCTCACGCAGGTAAATATTTGCTAACTGGTCTGCGGTATGAATAACCCGAACCGATATGAAATGAGCAGATTTTGTGAGTCTATCCACAATCACCCAGACTGAGTCATGTTTCTTGAAAGTATTCGGTAACCCAACTACGAAATCCATCGTAATCCTTTCCGACTTCCACTCTAGAATAATCAAGTTTTGCATTACTCCGCCGGGTTTTTGATGTTCATATTTGAACTGCTAATAATTTAAGCAACTTGTCATATGTTTCAAAATATCAGCCTTCATACCTTTCCACCAATATAATCCACGCAAGTCTTGGTACATCTTGGTAGCACCTGGGTGGATGAAGTATCGCGAGCTATGAGCCTCTTCAAGAATTAGTAGCTTCACATCACCCACCATAGGAATACACAGTCTACCATGACAACGTAACACGCCTTCGCAATCAATAGAGAATGACTTAACGCCCCCATTTTGCACTGGATCTTGTAGTTTAACAAGACGGGGATCTTTATATTGGCAAGCCTTGACTTGCCCCACTAAGGATGATTGTGCCACCATACCTGCAAGTAACCTATCCTACACTGTATGATCAATCCGAACTCCGCGATTGGCCAATACCTGAATATCCTTAGCCATAGGTCATTCTTCAGTAGTAAATTGAGCCAAGCTGCCCATAGACTTTCTACTCAAGGCATCTGCCACCACATTCGCCTTACCAGGATGATACAAAATAGTAAAATCATAATCTTTAAGTAACTCTAACCACCGTCGCTGTCTCAAATCCAGATCTCTTTGCTTGAATATGTATTGCAGACTCTTGTGATCAGTATAGATTTCACATGGCTCCCCATAAAGATAGTGACACCTGATCTTGAGTGCAAATACGATAGCGGCCAATTCTAAGTCATGAGTTGGATAATTCTTCTCGTGTTTCTTTAGTTATCGAGATGCATAAGCTACCAACTTACCATTTTGCGTCAAGACACAACCCAACTCGACTCGAGATGCATTGCAATAAATGGTGAAACCACCCTCATCAGTAGGTAAGGTCAAAATCGGAGCCATAGTCAATGCAGTCTTTAATTTTTGAAAACTTTCTGAACATTCATCTAACCACTGGAATACCACACCTTTCTGAGTTAAACGTGTCAATGGAGCGGCTATCTTCGAGAAACCCTCCATAAACCTTCTGTAATACCCAGCTAGTCCCAAGGTCGCGTATCTCCTCAGGGAGTAGTAGGTTGAGGCCAATCTCGAACTGCTTCAATTTTCTTTAGATCAACTTGAATCCCATCTCAGGACACCACGTGTCCTAGAAAGGAAACGGTGCCCAACCAAAACTCACAATTTGAGAACTTGGCATAAAGCTCTCGTTCTTTAACCATCTGTAGCACAATTCTCAAGTGTTGTCCATGTTTAGCCTCACTCCGAGAGTAGACCAAAATATCATCAATGAACACAATCACAAAATGGTCCAAGTATGGCTTGAATACCCTATTCATGAGGTCCATAAATCTTTGCGGGATTAGTCAGCCTGAATGACATCACCAAAAATTCGAAGTGCCCATAGCTGGTCCGAAAAGCTGTCTTGGAGATATCTTCGGTGTTGATTCTCAAATCGATGATAAACGATCTCAAGTCAATTTTGGAAAAATGAGTAGCACCACAACGGTCGATCAAACAAATCATCAATATGAGGCAACGGATACTTATTCTTGATCGTCGCCTTATTCAGTTGCCTGTAGTCAATGCACATTCTCATCGTGCCATCTTTCTTTTTCACAGATAACACAGGCGCACCCCAAGGCGATACACTAATGAATCCCTTATCAAGTAGATCTTGGAGTTGAACCTTCAATTCTCTTAGCTCAGCAGGAGCCATACGATATGGAGGAATAGAGATAGTTTGAGTCCCTGGAACTAAATCAATGCTGAACTCAATTTCTCTCGTCGGGGGTAGGCCGGGTAAATCTTCGGGAAACACATTCGTAAATTCACGAACAACAAGAACACTGTCAATAGTAACATTCTCCGCTTAAGTATCATAAACGGTAGCAATAAAACCCAAACACCCATGATTAATCATTCGGCGTGGCTTTACGTAAGATATTATTTTTTCTTGAGTCACAGGAGTCATGCCTTTCCACACTAAAGGTTCTCCAGGAAAATTAAAACGTATAAGCTTAGCATAGCAAACAATCGATGTATAACATGATTCCAACCAATCCATGCCCATAATCACATTGAAAGCGGACATCGGTAACACACATCAACTACGGTGTCCCTGCCCTGAACAGATATCACACAATCTCTATAAACTCTATCCACTAATATACTCTCCTCCACTGGGGTTTCTACCACATATGGCACATTAATAGACTTAACTCCCTGTTCTAAAAATATAGCAAAAGAAGGAGATACATACGAATACACAGAACCAGGATCAATAAGATCATATGTACCATGAGAACTGATAGTAATAATACATGTGACTACTGCATTAGATGCCTCGACATCTTTTCTGGTCATAGCAAAGAATCTCGGCGGTTCACCCCTTCCCTGAGCAACCTGAGCACCCTGTCGACACTGTCCATGAGCACCCTGTGGAGCGGCCCTAGCTGGCTGAATCTGACCCTGTGTAGCTGTAGTAGTTCCCTGCGGTTGTGTAGTAGCTCGACTAGCACCAGCATTTCCTTTAGGACAGTATTTAGCAATATGCCCCTTTTCACCATAATTAAAACAAGCCCCATCTGCCCTAAAGCAATGACCATGGTGATTTCTACCACAGTTAGAACTCCTCGGAAGATAACCTGACTGATAGGAGCTGCTACCCTTCCTCTGCATCTCCGGCTTTTGTCTACGAAAAACCACTAGAAGCCCGTATCACTAATTACGACCGAGTAGGCTCAGGACCGCCACGATAAAAATCACTCTTGCGCCCAGATGGAGCACCACTAAACCCACCCATGTTACGTGACTTTTTGCTTTCACGCTCAACTTTGTCCATCTCTAGATAGGACTCGTAACGGAGAGCAGTGTCAACTACATCTGAATAGGTACCATATGGCACATCTCGTACTACAGGACCATGATAGCGATGCTCAAGTCCATCTACGAATCGTCTCACCTTCTCTCTCGGACCCTCAACCAAAGAAGGCACATACCTGGATAAATCTGTAAACTTGGCCTCGTATGCCTACGTAATGGTCATAGTTCCACCGCAGTTATTAAGCGACGTCTCATGTCATCTTGCTTTCTTAATGGAATAAACTGTCTCAAACGATGCTAAAAATTCTGACCAAGTAATAGGTGGTAACCTTGCTTGTCTACCTCTCTGAATGGAAATCCACCAAGACTCTGCAGACCCTGAAAATAAGAAAGTGGCAAATTCTACACTATGAGTCTCCTTCAGCCCCAATGTAGTCAATATCTTTTCACAACAATCAATGAACTTCTGAGGTTCAATAGAAGTTTGTGAAGCATCAAACTCTGGTGGCTTAAGATCCATTAAATTCTTAAACTCCTTGGATTGCCTGTGGTAGCGGCTTTGTTGAGGCAAGCGGAGGTGTACGATTAGCGCAACATTCAACTGAACTTGAGCTTGTGCTTGTGAAGTAGCATGAGGACCTAGAATTCCACCATGATTGGGCGCCAATGCCTCCAACACGTTCAATAATTTGGTCACCACATCTACAGGAAAAACAATAGTAGGTGCAACAGCTGGTGTCAGTGGAGTGTTCTGAACCACTTGTTCCTGTACTTGCTCTGACACAACTCGGGGATGACCCCCATTCACAACTTCAGGATCAGGAGTGGCCTGAGTCCTAGTCTGAGATCTAGTCTGATGAGCACTAGCTTATCTACCACCGCGGGTAGCACTCTGTCTAGCACCACGTTTAGCAGATGAAGATGCGCATTTCTTAGCCATCTGCGAAATAAATATTACAAGGTTAGACTTGATTCAACTCACGCATGAACAAAGAATGATAGAAAGGAAAACTTTCTAGATGTCCAGTAGCCTCAAGGTCATAAGTATGGGCGTCTACATACCCATAAATGAGACTCAACTAAACCTTTGCTCCATGACCGAAATTAAAGCCTGGCTGCGATACCAACTTTTCACGTCCTAAAATACCCGCTAGACGAGATTGGGACCAAACAAACACCCCGCCGGGCGAACAATATATCATACCCTTAATCATTTACGAAAGCACTAAAAGAAAATAAGTGCAGGTCCAACAACGTTATTAATGATAAAAATGCGAAATAGTCGCTAACCAAATCCATAATCGATTTGTGAAAACCAACCAACGCTAAGGTCAAAAGAATATCTAGCCCACATCCCACGCTAAGACAATGGAGCATCTAACAGAGTTACATGAGTTTGAGTGTCGGGCATGCAAACCTAAAATAAAAGAAATAACTAGAAATAAACTTGATAAAGCTGAAGTGGCTGCCTCCACGAACAATGCGGTGGCACACCTCAGCAACAGAATCCACTCACGAAATCTTCAATTACCAGCCTCATTCTCAACAACAGTATCTGCATGGACATGCAGGTAAGGAGTGAGTTATATATAAATATAACCCAGTAAGATCCTCGACCTACCACTTTAAATACCTCTGGAACAAGTGTTAGAAAATACAAACACATAACAAGTACAAAATATTACGCACATGAATATGTCATTATATAATAGCAACCAAGTCCCAAATCACTGTTTATCAAGTATATTATATGCCTCAACACAATTTACACTAAGGACCTGTCATAAACGGTAGTTAAAGAATTAATCAACACCATGAATCCACGGCAACATACACAATGTGCCAAATATGTCTGGAAGCATACACAATGCTAAGGGAAGCATACACAATGCCCCAATATCATCAAGAAGCATACACAATGCCCCAATATCATTAAGAAGCATACACAATGCCCCAATATCATGGCTCACAACTATATCACATCACAAAATAATTTATAAAGAGAGTTTTAGATTGTTTGAAAATAATGTATATGCGGCTGGCCTTAAGGACCATCGATTCTGCTAAGTACACGCTCACCCCAACATATGGACCAGGTAGACAAAACAAATTTTTAAAACGGGTTTTGAAAAGCAAGTACCCAAACCTTAAAGTCTCACTTACTACAAATTCACAATTCAAGCACACTTCCAAATAATTCAAACTGCGTTCTCGAGTCTCCAGATTTCCTCAAACTACACAAAAAAGGATTTAGAATGGTCAAAACCCTTAGGGTAAACCACTTCTATATTTTTAGAGGCTCAAATTGTTAAAGTCAAATTTTAAAGGACGAAAACGCCCTCTGATCAATGTGTTCAAAACCCAACGAGACATATGCTTTCGGGAAGGCCCTAATGAGAGGATTCCAACGATATATAGAAGTCTAAAATCTGACAATATTTGCCCTTTCAAATCAATGATTTGATTGAAGAACCCTAGAGCTAAACTTTCTCAATTCCTCAAAATATCCTCATGTTTTCACCATAAAGATTCACCCATAATTATGTAATAAACTTAAATAAAGTATTAGAGTCATTACCTTGATGTTTTGAGATGAAAGTTCTTATTTTTATACCCGTTTTTCCCTTCTTTTTCTCCCTTTCTTTTATTTTCTTCTACTGTTTTTTTTTATTTTTCTCTGTTCTGCTTCTATCTATTTCATGTCTAATTCTCATCAGACTCTTATTCCTTTTACTCTTTATTTCATTTTTTTTTCTTTTCCTATTCCTTTTTGGGCTTGGCCCACTAAATTATTTCTTTTCTATTTTCTTTTTGATTCCTTTTTGCTAAAATTACCCAATAAACCCTTATTTTAAAATTGGGTTATTACAATCACCCTCTTGAGAAGTGCTTTTTCTTCAAGGACAAAGTTATGCAGTTGGCTAATGGAAATATGATTCTGGTTGACGATGAGAAGGCAAGTTCAAATCAAGTCTCTATCACCTTCGGTTCTCTCGATCCGATCTAGATACGTGGCTTTGAAGAACATGAGAAAGGACCATTGAAGGAAGATAAAACCCAAGTTGATGAAGCCGATGGTGAAGGTTGGATTCTGGTGACTAGGTAGAGACGCTGTAAAACAAGTCCAAAAAAAGAATCATCTAAACAACCAACTAGGAAGAGGATGGTTAGAAGACCAAGGAAGCAAAAAACAGTTGAGCATTCGAATAAAGAAAAAGTGGAGGTGAACTACCACCAAGCACCACGACGTCTCGTCACTTTGGAGGAATTCCTATGAAATTGGGTCCGCAATAAGACTACTCGAGACAACATTAAGGCAACATGCTTCAATACTAATAAAGAAGAAGCAAAGGATGAAATCCTATCAATGCTGTCTCTATCATCATCTGAAAAGCTTGTTGAGTCTTTTTTCTAAGAGGTACACGCATATGATACAAGAATCATATTCTCGGATGACGATCTTCTACTTGGTAAAACTGTAACGACCCGTTAGGTCGTTATGTGCCATTTTTCCCCTGTTGACCAATTCCCAAGATTATAAAGCGTTTCTAGTGAAAACTGAAGGATTTAGAATCCTTATGTGAATGTGTTTGACCTATAGTTGACTTTTAAATAAACAGATCTTTTTCGAATTTCTATTAATTCGTTGAGGTCCGGATTGTCGATTATGACTTGTTGAGATGGATGGTTCAGTTCCAGAGGCATTTGGTTGTGTTTTGGGTACTTGGTTGGAAACTTGATTCTATTCGTTTGGGGGTTGACTTGGTAAATTAGACTTCTGTTAGAAAATCTGAGGCCATGGGTGAGTTCGTAGTGTGTATTTATATGTGTGTGTGTGTATATCTAGTTTGTGTACGGGTACTTTGGATTGATGTCGGGATTTCGGGAAAAACTTGCGAAAAAGCAAATTTTTGCTGGTTCTGGTGTGACCACCGCAGCGGGCTTGATGCCGCTGTAGCGAAACCGCCATGGCAGGGTTTTGACCGCCATAGTGGTGGTCGTGATGTTGTATTTGTATTCATCTTTGTGGTGATTTGGGATGGTATTCTATTAGGTTGGTTGATTGTGGCTTGTTTCCCTGTTATTGTGATGAGGCTTGTTGCCTTAATTGTTGTGTTGTGATACGTGTTGCACTCATTTCTCTCTTGTTTTGTCATTTATCATCAGAGAAAGAAAGGATAATGAGATTAGGCCTGAATTAGGCCTGAATCTTGTTGTATAATTATGATGATATCATGCATAGCATACATTCTCATTTCACATGTATATTGATGTTGAATTATGACTTGGTACTGATGATGATACATGAGAAAATGGAGCACTTTGGTGACACAAGACTTAGTTGTGAGGTGTACTTGTTATGTTTGAAAGTAAAGGGTGTCAAAGTGTTACACATCAGAAATTCACGTCGTTGTGCTGTGGATAGACTAATGCAAGTTAAGGTGATCATGAAGTCCTTATGACTTTAAGGAGGGTATTTAGTAGCTTTAAGGTGTATATGACAAGATCTTGAATTTATATGAATCGGTGAATCTAAGTTCGTTGAAGAAAGTGAAATACAAGTTGTGTTCGGGAAGTTTAGCAATTATCGAGTTGATGATTATTTAGTAATGTCTACAGAAGAAGCTATAGGGCTCTTTAGATGGTTAATGAAGTACTAGACAAGTGCCAAGAAGGTTCCATAAGGATTGGAAGTCAAACGAACCGACAAGAACAATTTCGGGAAAAAGGAGTTATACGACCACTTATACTGTCCGTATAACTTTATACCGTCCGTGTAAGGGTTCGCATAATAGTTATAGTGAAAGGACATCACTGGTGGTCTTATACGATCACTTATACAGACTGTATAAAATTATACGGACCGTAAAAGTGTCCGTATAAATCACGTCGGGCAGTTTTATTTCCTTGTTATGAATAGATGACCCAAGTCCTTATTTCTTATTTCCCTTATTCTCCACACATCTTGATAGTTCTTGTATATTCATCACACCATACCAACACAAATCCAAGAGAAATCAAAGATTACACACCAAGAATCAAGAGAATCAAGTGTAGAGAAGTTCACTTGGGTTTTTGGTAGGCAAGATTTCCTTTGGAATTGAAGTTGGGGTTTCTCTCAAGTGAAGTATATGCATCCAAAGTTCATCCTTATGTGATCAAAGGTGACTTTCATATCTATTTCTTGTTATTAAGAGTATTTGAGCGGTTGAATGACTTGGATGAGAGAAGAAAGTAGAATATGAAGCTTAATATGGAAATAATGACATTTTGAGTAGTAAATTAACTTAAGTCATGATTCTTAGTTTGCTATTAGTATAATATTGTTATGAATGACACTAAGGGTGTTGAAGAAGTATTATATGTCAAAGAATATGGTATTATGTTGTAGCTATGGTTATTGATGCTTTTGAAGAGGAGTTTTGGGGACTGATCAATGCTTAATTTGAAGAAACCTATTGATTACGGTATTATGGGTGTTGTTATTGATATTGGCAGTTGTTTATTTATGTGGAAAAAGTTGACAAAACAAAGAAAATGCTGCCCAATTTTCTTTAGCTCTTAGTTGCTTTAGTTCAAACTTAAGTATGTTTCCAATGACCTAACCATGGTACAAATTCTCTTGAATGTAGAATCATGAGCTTGGGAGAAGAACGTTTAGTCGTTAAGAAGACGAAAAGGTATGTAAGGAAAGTCCCTTTCTTTCAAAGGGCATGACTCTTATATCACCATTTCCTATGTATGTTTTCATGACCTTCTTACATCCAAAGTTGAAAGTCTAATAATGTTAAGAGTTCTTTATGAGCTAGAGATAAGACATGCTCTATGATAATGATGGTGATGATGCTATTATGAGCTGACAATATTATTTCATGATTTCATTGATGTTATTTCTTGTTGTAGTCTCTCCTCATGATATTAGTTCCTTCAAGGTGAGACATAGTGATGAAGATTGTTCGATAATATAATCGGAGGTTAGCGACCTTACGTCACTCCGATAGAGTGGTAGCTTTTACTTGGGCTCTCATGCATGCTTTATATTATGCATATGTAAGATTATGCCAGGCCTAGTTGGCCGGGAAGACAACACTACGGTAGGCGTAGTGGGCAGCTTATGATGATGATTACATCGGGCCTAGTTGGCCGAGCAGTCACCACTAGTGGGTGGCGTAAGATGATTACCCCAGACGCGGGTTAATATTGATATTTGATTTAGACAGTTTATGTTATATCCCGTATTTTGGTACATTGGGATAATCCGAGTTAGTCATGATAAGTTAAGGACAAGGTTGTAATTTCTTCCGATTTTGTTAAAAGTGCACAAGTTGCATATTCATCTTTTCATTGGCATGGAGTGTTAAGGGTAAATTTGGAATAAGGAAAATTTGGGGTTAAAAGTGAATTATGGAAAGTTAAGCATTTCATGAAAATTAAGGGCTAGAAGTGAAATTTTGGAAAGATAATATTTCATGAAAATGACCATATGTGGCCATGTGTGTGGTGTGGGCCATAGCCCACATGTGTTAATTATATAAGTGGCAAAAGATGACTAATTAAGTTATCTTCATCATTTAGCACCCTAGAAAATTCAAGAAGCATGGAGAAAGAACAAGAGGCCATTTGGCCATGACCAAGAAAAATTGGAGTCCAAAAATTGACAATCATGTTGTTGCTTCATAATTTAAACTCACGTTGACAGCATTATATTTCGTATTTTTGTACGTCGGATTATTCGCAAGCTGAGGTGGGTCCACACACTGAGATTTTTTTTGGGACAATGCGACAATTTATATGAATCACATATGTGAAGTTAAACATAACTCAAGAAGGACCCTTGAGCCAAATCAAAGTGGAAGTCCTCCAAACAAATATTTTTAAGTAATGTTTTCGGGTGATCGACTTCGAGGGGAGAAACGGTACTATAAGTTTGGAATTTGGAAAAACACCAAAGATAGAAGTTGTAGATAATTGAATTATCTTTCCAACCATAGGTCGTGGGCCCACAGGTGACATCGGGATAAGGAGATATGGACGTTTTAAGGTAGAAAGGTCAGTGGGCTAGGCCCAAATCGGGCCCAATCGGGTTAGGCCCATGACCCATGCCTATTGAAGTCTAATTTCAGCCCTTTCCTCTCATTTTTCAGACCAAGAATACCCAGAAAATTCTGGAAAGAGAGAGAGAAGAACCTTGGAGAGAAGAAAAACCAATTTTGACCAAAATCGAGCCCCCGAATTCGAAGCCCATGAAGAGAAAAGTGTTGTATCTCGCGTTGTCTTCAATTTGAGCTAAAAATCAACCAAGGAGAAGAGTGATAACGTGGGGGCTGCATGCTTAAGGTATGAATACGGTTCCTTTTCATTGTTAACGAGTGTATTTAGAATTTTAACGGATTAAAACGGAGGGGATAGTGTGTAGAAATGGATGAAATTCATGAAATTTTGTATGTTGATGTTGAGCGTGAGTATGGGCTGTTTTGTGACAAGGAATGAACTAAATTTATTTAGTATGTTTGGATTGTTGTGTTGTGGGTTTTATGGTGCTAATGAAAGTTTAATGGTTCAAAGTGAAGTTATAGTTGTTTGCGACTTGTTATGGAATTTTATATAGTTTATTGAATTTATGGAAGTAATGGATTATTAATGTAGTTCATGAATTCGGAAGGAAGAAAATGTGTTGTGTTGTTTCCATGAAATTAGAGGTTTCGGGTTTCATTATGTAATGGATGGAATGTTGTTGAATTGTGTCGAAAGGGTTATTAATGTTAGAATGCTTTTTGAATCGATTATTGATGTTGCTTATATGGTTGTTGGTATTGTTGTTGAAGATATTGGCCGAGTTGAATTCTCGGGGTTGTTGAACTTATAGGGGAAATCTCGCCCAAATTTCGTAAATAAAGTGATGGCTTGGGATTGGATTCTTAAGTGCTTATGGCTAATGTTTGGTGTCTAATGACATTGTTGTAGATTTCGAGAAGCCGAAACTTGAGTTTGGAATAGCTTAGGAAGCAAACGAGGTATGTAAAGCTTACCTTTCCTTCTTTTGGCATGTCATAGATATGAGTAAGGTATGATATGTTATGAGCCTTGGGGGTAACTCTATTTTGAAATTCCGAACATGTTTATGGTTCACACTTGTTCCTTGATGTTCGCATTTTGATACGGTCGGATTATGGTCCTTATGTCTTCCGTATGATTGGATTTTAAAAGTTGCATAAAAAGTTTTGTTTTTAAAAGAGTTCTGTAACTACGAACGTCCGTAACTTTCATAGACGGAACCGGATTGCTTTGATATGCTCGTAAATGATTCCATAACGTATAGTGACTATAATTTTTTTCGTAGGCGGGCCGGATTGGGTTGATGCTCATCCGTGGGTCCCGCGAATCCCTTCTGTATGGTTCTGATGGCTTTTGAAAGAATTTGGTATGACTATTTTTTCGACCCCCGAATATGATTATATACTTATCTGTTAAGTCTAAAACGAGGATTTCCATGCATATGATTTTGATACGTAGCCTTGGTTTCTGAAGTTCGGTTTGATATGTTCCCGAGTGATATTCGGAAGAAAACCTGATTTAACTATTGTTTCGGTTTTGGAATAACATTTCATTTTGATTATCCTATTGGGTCTTTGTGAGTGTTTTGCATTGCATATGGTTTCCCACGATTCTTTGTGCATCTTGTTGTATGTCTTCGCCGAGTCCGGTAGGAATGTTATGTGAGCACTATGTTATATTTTGAAGTATGATGGGATACGAAGTTTGATGTCATATGATAATATGATAAGATGATGATTCTGTTCGGTATCGGAGCCGGTGGTGGGGCAAACCCAATGGTGGGGCAAACCCAGTGGTGGGGCAAACCCAATGATGAGGCAAAATTTCACATTGGTTTAGGCAAATCCCACATTGGTTTAGCAAATCCCATGGTTTGGTTTAGGCAAATCCACATTTGGTTTAGGCAAATCCCACATTGGTTTAGGCGAATCCCACATCGATTAATGTCAGCTCATATGATAAGTTATGATGTTATGATGTGCTACGGTATGTATATGTATGATCTGTATTTTAGGAGTAAGCGTGTTGGCATTCTTATTATTATATTTGTCTTCTGTACCTCTGTTGTCCGATTTGTGTTTCAGATGCAAACACTTTGGTTTTTCGGGTTGTTATGCTTACTTTACGTACTCCTTACTTCGGTTATGATCTTATTTTACGTATGCATGCTTTACATGCTCAGTACATATTCCGTACTGACCCCCTTTCTTCGGGGGCTGCGTTTCATGCCGCGCAGGTATATACAGATGAGTTGAAGATGTTCCAGCGGGGTTGGCGAGCTCCATTTTCTTCCGGAGTGCTGCCTAGTCAGAGTGTTAAAGTTATGATATCCGGAGTTATGTTAGAGACTTTGCGACGCAGTCGAGTGTATGATATGTCGATTTTGTAGCGGCTATGTAAGTTGATATTTCATTGTGCATTATGTTGCAGATGTGTTATGACTACGGATTTCATTCGATTTGAAAAAGATGAAAAACATGTTGTTCTCTGAAAATTTTTCATTTTGTGCTTATGTCATGTTTTGCGGGCCCAGTATGATTATGAGTATTACGAAAGTCAGCGGGTTCGCTCGGCCCTAGGTAAGGGTCGGGTGCCCATCATGCCCTATCGAAAATTAGGGTGTGACAGTTTACATATATATATATATATATATATATATATATATATATGATGTTTCTTCTTATATAAAAATAGCACACATGACCCCGCCTTAAGAGGCAATCAGTTACAGGTTATGCTTATCTTATGCTCTCTTATTTCTTTATTATGTTATTATGCATGCCTTACATACTCAGTACATTGTTCGTACTGGCGTCCTTTTTTTTATGAACGCTGCATTCATGCCCTCAGATAGATAGGGAGACGGTCTGGACACCTAGGCGCTTTCTCAGTACATATATACCGGAGCACTCCACTAGTCCGGAGTTGCCGCTTATTGGCATATTCTTTTGTGTACATATTTGGGCATGGCGGGGTCCTGTCCCTCCTCATGATTTCAGTACTCCAGTTAGAGGCTCGTAGATTAACATGTGTGGGTAGTAGATGTTATGTGATCGCTTAGTGTATATGCCCTGTTTATCATTTAATAGCCTCGTGGGCTTATGTACATGTATGTTTTGAAAGATATTCGAAGATCATTTCATGATGAGTTTGTGTTGGGAATGGTATATGTTCAGGTTGAGTTTGATGGGAAGTCTGACAGGTGGTGCTCGGTATGCTAGCCTCGGGTACCTGTCATGGCCCTCTAGTTGGGTTGTGACCAAAGTGGTATCAGAGCAGTTCGTCCTAGGGTGTGTCTACAAGCCGTGTCCGGTAGAGTCTTGTTTTTAGTGTGAAGCGCACTGCACTTATAAACAGGAGGTTGCGGGGCATTTTGGAATGATTGACCGTCCTGCTTACCTTAGATCGTGCGATAGAGCCATGATATAAGAATTTTCTTTTCCTTAACCGTGCGCTATGTTTTCAGTAAAGTCTATGAAAGAAAAAGCTATAGCAGCCCAGAAGGTTAAGACAGTGGCTGAAAGAAGGACTGAACTGGAGGCCTCTACAGATATGGAGGAGGGCGAGTCTCAGAGTTAGGTCCTATTTCGGTTCTCTCATACTCCGCCCACTTCAGAGGAGCAAAAAGGAGCCTCAACCTTAGCTCCAGCGCCCCAGTTCCTTCAGCAGATACCTCAGGTCAGGAGATGAGACAGGCCATCCTTTTGCTGACCAAGTTAGTAGCCGGTCAAGCTCAGTGGTAGGGTGTAGGCCATGGTGACAGGGGTTGGAGAAATAGGGTCAGGTCTTCAGGGTTTGACCATGAGTTCAAAGGCGCCCCGAGGCAGCAATTCTCTAGGCACTCAGCTCGTTCAATAGCTAGTGTGCCTCTACAGTTTCCTGGACCCAGGGTTGATAGATTTACTTATTTAGGGCCAATTCAGAGTTCTAGAGCTTCTAGTTCCCAGACCAGGGGTGATTCAGACCAGATGAGATTGTCTATACCACGATGTACTCAATGTGGTAAGCCACATTCTGGACCGTACTGCTTGGGTTCGGATGTTTGTTATGCCTGCGCTTGGCTAGGCCATTTCAGGCGTGACTGTCCATTGCTATGTGGTAGAAATAAGGTTTGGTCTACAGGACTGGCTGTTGGCTCTTCATCATCAGTACGCCCCCCGAGGCAAAGCTCACAGACACTAGCAGGCCGTGGCAGAGGAAGAGGGGAAGCATTTTGTTCGAGTAGTCCACAGCACCGCCTCTACACACTAGCGGGACCACAGGATCTTGAGTCTTCCCTTGATGCTGTCACAGGTATATTATTGGTATCCTCTTATGATATATACATATGCATTGATTGATCCGAGGTTTAGTTCGTCATATATATTACTCCTGATGTTGCCGACTATATTGGGGTGAAACCTGAGCCAGTCAAACCTTTTGAGGTGTTTATACCTGCTGGTCACCCAGTGATAGCTAGCAGTATGATTTACGATTAAGTAAACCTCTATGAAGGGAGTTGATTGACATAACGCTTAGAAAGAAAAAAAATGGAGTTCTAGAAAGGGTGTTCAGGTCCTTACTACTTTGCATTCTTTTATAGAAATCAGCCCTGCGTGGTTGAGTTGTATATCATATGTGTTTCTATGTATGGCTTTCTAAGGCATGAGATGTGTTTTCTGGCCTTCTAAGGAGATAAGCATTCCAGAAGAAGTTATAAGTTAGAAGAATTCGGCTAGCCCTTTTATGCTTTGGAAGATTGAGTTATGAAATGAACTTGATGAATACACTTATGCCAATGCATGTAACACCAAATCGGATTATTAAGTTAGACTTCACCCGATGATTATTGCGGGAGAAAACTTTCATGTCACTATGAGCCAACCTTATTGACCTCGGTAATACCTCGAGGAAAGAGATCAAAAGAGATGTGTTCACAAAAGCTCCTTGCCTGACAATTGGTTGACCTTATGACCGCAGTTGTATTTTGTGTTATAGTTCAGATTCTTTATCCAGGAATTTACTCGAACGGTTACATGACAGGAGTTTTGTTACACCTTAGAAAATTTCCCGTTAACGTGCAGTGAATAAGCTAACGAAGGGCATGACGTATACGATGTTTTGATAAGTAAGAAATAGCATTTGATGATTCTAAACGGGGTTTCAAAGATATTTAAGGTAGGAGACGAAAGTTGTTAAGGAAAGTGAGATATATGTTGCGTGTCGGGCAAGATTTATGAATATCGAATTAATGGGAGTTTAATGATGCTTTGAAGAAGAGCTATAACGTCCCTTAGATTGGTATTGAGGTGTTAAACAAGTGCTAAGAACGTTCCATAAGGATTGGAGATCAAACGAGTCAACGAGAATGATTTCGGAAGAGCTGGGCATTATACGGCCCAACATACTGGCCGTATAAATTATACTGGCCGTATGTCTGGCCATATAATCAGCCCAGAATGACATACCTCTCTGGACCAAATCTACGCCAGACATACGGTCAGTATAATTTATACGGACCGTATGTTGGTCCGTAGAACATGGTCGGGTCCGGAGTTTTAAAATGATATAAAGGACCCTCTCTCATTTATTTTCATTTCATTTTCACTCCACAACTCAAGAATTCTCTAGAACTCTCTCCACTCTTCATCCACAAGAACCCAAAGGAAATTGATGATCAACTTCATCAAAACAACAAAATCAAGAGTGTGAAACACATTAAAGTTCATCCAAGCCAAGAAATTTCAAGAGAAGTGAACTAGGGTTTTGGTGCAAGAAGAGTATTTCCACTCAAGGCTTGTTCTACCATTATCTAAGGTAAGTTTTATGGTATTTTCATGTTGTTTAAGGTATTGAGAAGTTGAAACATTTGAATTGTAGAAGAATATAGAAAATGGGTCATAAATGTGGGAATACTGTCATTGTCGAGTAGTAGTTTGGATTGAATCATGATTATTGAGATGTTGTGATTGTAAGTATGTTATGAATGACATTTGGAACACGAGATAAGTATTATATGTGAAGGAACGCGATAGTGAACTATGATCATGATTATGGAGGAATTGAAGTGAAATTGTGAAATGTGGGTGATATAAACGAATGATGATTGTTGTTTATGATGTTGTGATTGTTGTTATGAATGTTGGAAGTTGATATGGAATATGGAGGAAGTTGTATAAACAAAGAAAATACTGCCCAATTTTCTCTAGCTTTAGTAAGCACGTTCTTATAATTATTTAGCTAATGTCGATACGAACTCTCTTGAAGGTAAAGACGTGAGCATTAAAAGAGAACGATCAAGTGATAGAATAGCTAAAGGAAAAGGTATGTGAGGCTAGTCCTTTCTTTCTAAGGCATGAATCTTATGGCATGATTTTCCTCCTTCTTCAAGAATTTCCTATATTCCGGAAAACTAAGAGTCTATATTCAAAGATAGCCATATGAGATAAGAGATACATTATGAGTACAGCTTAAATCTAAAGATTCTAGAGTCCATGATAGGATGTTCCTCTAAAGAAAATGATGCTATCTATAATCCCTTGATATTGCTTATTGTATACACTCACCTTATATGCTAGTTCCTTCAAGGCGAGGCAGAATGCTTATAAATGCTCCATAATGTTATCGGGGGTTCACGACCTTATGTCACCCCGATAAAGTATAGTTGTCCTTGAGTTCCATGCATGCATTATGATGAGTACATTATGATGAGTATATTATGATGAGTACATTATGATGAGTATATGATGATGTTATTACACCGCGCCTATATGGCCGGGCAGACACCGCTAAGGCGGGCAGCGTATACACCATGTCTAGATGGCATGGGCGTACACCATTAGCGGGCGGCATGAGATGGTGCCCCGGACACGGGAGGCCCGGACGCAGGTTAATGATTATCACACCATACCTATATGGTCGGGGTAGCTTATACATATATTCATACATGATTTGATGATGATTATGAAGTAAGCGGCATGCATTATTTTTTTATAATTGACGGTCGATTATAGATTGCTCCTTATTTGATGCTTCCTATTTCATTAATGTATTATTATTGTTTATGCCTTACATACTCGGACAATGTTCGTACCGACGTCCGTTTTCTTTGACGCCGTGTTCATGCCCATAGGTAGACAGGAGGTGATCCGGACTCGTAGGAGCTATTAGTCGACTTGAGAGCACTCCATTGTCCCGGAGGTGCCATTGATTATTCTTTTAGTGTGTATATATATATATATATTGGGAACGACGGGGTCCTATCCCGTCCATATTTCTAGTACTCTAGTAGAGGCTCATAGATGCGTAGTGTGGCTAGTATGGTCTCACATTTTCTCATCGCATATATATATATATTATTTTGATAGCCGGAGGGCTCATGTATATAAGGTAAATATTTTTCAAATGAAAATAGTTTTTCTATGATTATGAGTATTAGAAATATGTATGAACGCAGGATGAGTAATAGAATGAGTGGTGCTCGGTGGTCAGCCCCGGGTACCCGTCATGGCCCTAGTCGGGTCATGACAGATTCAACCAAATTCGAAATCCAAGCAAAACCCCCAATTTTGGGTATAAACCTAACTCTTGGATTCAAGAATTCAACACTAATAATGAAAGATATATGATTAACAACCTTAGATACATCATAATCTAATGTAAACCCAATCAATATCATCATTTAAAAGCCTAGGTAAAATATCCATCAAACCCACTTTAATCTTTCATTACTAATGAACTAACAAGGAAAAAGGGATTATAAGATGATTAGGAATAATGAATTAGTAAGGAGATTAGAAGGACTTACTACCAAGAATTTTCCCCAAGAATCGTCTAGAATAGTTCCCAAGAGCTCAGTTTTCGTAATGGTGATAAATGATAAACTAAGGGCTTTTAATACACACTTAATGAAAATAACAAGCCCGATACCGATGCAGTGGCATCGGGATAGCCACGACATCACCGCTCCGACGTCCTCTCGTACGGTCGGGCCGGTACGAAGAAAAAATGAACAATGCCGCCGAGTATGCGGCATCAGCTATCCCACCGCTATGGTGGTGCCGTTGGGACAATATTGGTGCCACCCTGGCGAATACCAGGTACCAGAAGTCCCAAATATTTTCCAAGTCTCAACTGAAATCCCTACTAACGCTCGAGGCTATCTGCTCACAAACCACCTACACAGGTCCACACAAAAACGGGCTACGAATGCACCCGTGGCCTCAGAATTTCCAACGGAGGTCTCACTGACCAAGTCAACCCCCAATACCTCAATTCTAACTTCCCGGTCCAAGTCCTAAAATGCATCCGAGTGCATTGGGAACCAAACCAGCTACACACACAAGTTCTAAACGACCATCCGAACCTCTCAAAATCAATGAATTTTTGAAAAAGGTCTCTTTTCCCAAAAGTCAACTCTGAGTCAACTTTTTTGCTTTAAGCTCAAATTTCAGAAAAGTCACCCGAATTAAATCTAGACACGTTGGGAAGCATGTCAACGGTCCCCTCGGGTCAAAACTGAGCTAACCAAGATCGGAAAGGGGCGAAAGTACCAAAAAGACTATAATGACCAAACGGGTCGTTACATCAGATACCAATTAAATCATCGCTCGTTCTCGAGCGAAGAAGGAAAAAGAACAGGGAAGTACCTGAATCAGCGAACAACTGGGGATATCGACTACGCATGTCGGACTCAGTCTCCCAAGTAGCCTGCTCAACAGGACGGTGCTTCCATTGCACCTTCATAGAAGCAATCTCCTTCGACCTCAACTTTTGAACCTGCCTATCCAAGATCACAATAGGCTCCTTCTCATAGGTCAAATTCTCATCAAGTAATACGAATCCCAACGAACAATGTAAGTACCATCGGCATGGTACTTCTTCAGCATAGAAACATGAAAAATCGGATGAACTCCCGCCAAGCCTTGTGGCAAGGCTAACTCATAAGTTATATCGTCCACACGGTCTATAATCTCAAATGGGCCAATATACCTAGGACTTAACTCATTCCCTCTTCCCGAACCTCATAACACCCTTCATGGGTAAAATCTTCAATAGTGCCTGGTCACCAACAACAAACTCTAGATCTCAGACCTTCTGGTCCATATACATCTTCTGCCGACTCTGAGCTGCCAAAAGCTTGGCCTAAATAACTCTCACTCTATCAAGGGACTCTCTCAACAGATCCGTACCCCAAGGTCAAACCTCGAACCCATCAAACCAGCCAACCAAAGATCTACATCTCCTACCATATAAAGCATCAAAAGGCGTCATGCTGATACTCGAATGATAGTTGTTGGTGTACGCAAACTCTGCCAATGGTAAGTGCTGATGCCAATGACCGCAAAAATCAATAACTCAAGCTCTCAACATATTCTCGAGCACCGGAATATTCCGCTCGGACTGGCCATCGGTCTGGGGTTGAAAAGTGATACTAAGATCCAATCGGGTACCCAACTCCTCATGAAAAGCCCTCCAAAATTGGGAAGTGAATATAGTACCCCGATCAGATACGATAGAAATAAGAACCCCATGTAATCTCATAATATCCTGAATGTACAACTTGGCTAACTTCTCCGCAGTATAAGCAATCTGAACCGGAACAAAGTGAGAAGACTTAGTCAACCGATCAACTATCACCCAAATAGAATCAAACTTGCCAGGGTCTTCGGAAGACCCACAACAAAATCCATGGCAATCCTCTCCCACTTCTACTCAGGAATGGGCATCCTCTGAAGTACTCTGCTGGGTCGCTGGTGCTCATAATTTACCTACTGATAATTCCCACACTTAGCCACGAAATCCACTGTATCTCTCTTCATCCGATGCCACCAATAGTGTTGTTTCAAATCACGGTACATTTTAGTCGCCCCCGGATGAATGGAATAGCGAGAGCTGTGAGCCTCAGACAAGATCAACTGAATAAAATCACCAACATGAGGAATTCACACTCGTCCCTTAATCCTCAAAATGCCCTCAGGATCAATCCGGCCTCCTTAGCCTCAATCTTCTATGGGTCAACCATAATCCCATCCTTAGATACAACATAGCCCAAGAACGCTACAGACTCCAACCAGAACTCACACTTAGAAAACTTAGCAAACAAGCTATGCTTCTTCAACAACCCAAGAACAGTATGAAGATGGCTCTCATGCTCCTCTCTACTCTTGGAATACACCAAGATATCTTCAATAAACACAATCACGATGGAGTCAAGGAATGGCCTAAAGATGCCATTCATCAAAGTCATAAATGCAGCCGGGCCATAGGTAAGCCTAAAAGACATCACTAGAAACTCATGGTGGCCATATCTCATCGTAAAAGGCTGTCTTCGGAATATCCTCAACCCTGATCTTCAACTAGTGGTAGCCTAAACGCAAGTCAATCTTCGAAAACAATGAAGCACCCTAAAGCTGGTCAAATATATCATCAATACGAGGCCTAGGGCACTTATTCCGAATAGTAACCTTGTTCAGTTGGTGATAATCAATGCACATCCTCATGGTCCCATCTTCCTTCTTCACAAATAACACAAGAGCACCCCAAGGGGAGACACTCAGTCTAATGAACCTTTTGCTCAATAAATCCTGCAATTGGTCCTTAAGCTCTCTCAACTCCTAAGGTGCCATCTGATATGGCGGAATAGAAATAGGGCGAGTGCCCCGATCCAGATCAATACAGAAGTCAAATCCCAACCAACATTATGAAATTAGATACATACTAAAACTTGGATCCGGGATCAAATGGATGCTTTTCTATGACACATAAATGGTACCTGAAATCACAGCATATGAGGCCTCTGCCTCGGGCCTAACCCGAAACGAGTACCAATGGGCCCCATCACATCCAATATGAGATCCCTCTCTCGCACTCTAGGACCCACCTCTAGCTGCCTGGGATCCACCTCTAGAACCCGGAGAACCACCGCGGCCTGACTGAGCGCCGCTCCTCTGAGAAGCACCACCTCGACCACCAGACAATGTCGGAGTCCTCTGTGGCTTATAATCCTGTCTGGGTCGGGAACATCTCATAGCAATATGTCCAACCTCTCCATATGAATTCACGTTTTTCAACAAGGACGAAGGCCGATAAACTTGCTTTTGGTGTTAAAAACAACCTACATTTAGATTTGAAACAAACTTTCAGGAGCTCTCTGTCTGGGTGGCTCACTAAAGGTAGCCTGCAGAGCTGAGTGCATAGGGCAACAAGAATATGGCTAATACGGTCTAGAAGACTAACCGGCAGCCCTCGAACTAGAACCCCTATAACTCCCAGTCTGACCCTGCCTCTTGTCACTACCACTTCCAAATGCACGGGCCTTAGCGGCCTCAACCAAAGAAGCATGCTCGACGATAGACTGGAAGGAAGCCCCCATAGCCTCTATCTGAAGGCAAGAAATTTAGAGAGGGCCGACCAACCCACTAACAAAATGCCTAATCTTGTTTTGTAAGATGTCTAGTGGGGTGCAGAACGGCTAGACATGTATAACGAGTCACATATGCCTCCACAGTCATACCCCTCTGATGTAAATGTAGAAACTCCTCCCTAAATCTCGGAGGAGGGGGCACATACTTCTCAAGAAAGGCCTGGTAGAACTGAGTCCAAGTTAAGGGAGGAGAACCTTTAAGTCTACAAGCCACAAAATACCTCCACCAAGTCTTCGCGTCGCTGCGAAACTGGTAGGACACATAGTCAACTCCATGGGTCTCTATGATCCCCATCCTATGTAGCAAGTCATGCATATCCAAGATGATATATATATATATATAATATATATCGAAAATATCGGCGGCTCCAACTTTCTAAACCTCCCAACAAAATCCTGACCAGACATGGTCATAATAGCGCCCTCTATGGGCCTAAGATCATCACCAGGGGCTGGCACTGCATTAATACGGGGAGCCATAGATGCAGCAGGGTGTGCTACCTGAATAGGTCTCTGCTCAAGGGTCTGCGCTCCAACTCTGGTCTATGAACCTCCGCCAGGAGTAGTAACACCAGCGACAGCCTGCTGGGCATCTATATAGAGTAAGACCTTAGCCATAGTATCCTGCATAGTCTGGTCAAAAGTAATCTCGGGCTATGTCCGTACTGGGGCCACACCATCCTCCGCGGCCTGGTCTGCATCCTGCTGATCCTCAGGCTCTGGAGATGGAGATCTCTCGCGTCGTTGTCCTACCATAGGAGCCTCTCTAGCTCTGCCATATCCTCAGGCTGTCGTTCGCCCTCTAGTGCTAGCTGCAGCTGTAGGCTCTAGCACCTGACCTCCGGCTATAGTAGCTCAAGTCCTCACCATCTGTGAGAGAAGAAATAAGAGTCAGATACTATTTTGATTGTTCCAGATACCAATTAGAATAAATAGCACGAAAGAATGAAAGAAAGTGAGATTTTCTAAATGTCCAGTAGCCTCTCGCAAATAAGTGTTTGGTTGAGCTCATCGTACCGTTCCACGAGACTCTATACTAGACAAATTTGTATTATAGACGGGAGTTGACTCGGCTCGATACCAACTTGTCACGACCCAATTTGGTTAAGTCGTGCGAGCACTTACCCTTCCCACCTCTGTAAGCGAACCCTAAACCCAATGATAATAAAGGCGTAAATAAATAATTCAAATAAATCACGTAAGTCTGACGATAATAATATAGAAAAGTGCGGAAAAGGAAATACACCTAAGATCTGGCCTAATCTATACAAGAGCACCTAGAATTCGAAATATACAAGTCTAGAAACATAATAATACATCAAATTTGTATATGTCTCAGAATGGAAAAGTAAGACATAAATAAGAAGAGTCTTCAAGGCAACAGACATCTCGTGCTCACCCTGTAGACTCAAGGCAGTGCTGATAGCGACTATCATCCACGGGAGACGGAAAAAGATCCAACCTGAAACTCTGTACTCATAAAAGAATACTAGAAAGGTGCTCTTAAGGCACAAAATCAGAAAATCTAAGAGGTATCATAGGCCGACTAAGTATAGCTAGCATAATTCAGATAATAAATTAAGATAAGCAGATAAATCATCAAGTATAAGTCAAACACAATCAGAAAAAAATACACGTCATCACCTAGATTGTAGCATCTAAACCCCAGTGTGCCAAGTCGCAACCTATCCAATCACAATCCGATTAACACAAGTGAGTCACCAGATCAACACCAAATAGCCATAACACAATGCAATGCAATAATGTATGAATGCAAATGCAATACCATGGATTATGTGTACATTTGGTACTCCGGATTTAAACCTCCACGTCTCGGTAGTACAACCCAAGGTGACACGCGAAGTCTACATGCTACTCGCCCTGTATCTTTCCCCAACAGAAAGACAAGATTTCGAATCTTTGCCAATGGAGGATTTTCATCAGCACAACTGTCACAACCTATTTTCCATAGGCAATGCAGATACTTACCTTCCTACCTCGGTAAGCAAACCCTCAACCCAACAATGAACGAATACACGAAGAATGAATTTAAAATCGCGGAATAGAACAAATACATAAAAGTGCGGAGGACAATAAACACTGCCTTAGGTCTAGTCCGAATAATGTGTGAGCACTAGCCGGAGAATAATACGTCCCGGAATACTAATACATAATGTTTAGGTCTCGAAATAAAAGTAATTATATGATAGAAAAGTCTTCAAAGTCGATTTGGACGCCATTGATACACCTGAAACTCGAGAGGTATTTTGTCAGAAGATCGATATCCATTGGCGTTCGAAAAGAAGTAGATCCGACTAAGCATACTTAACTTATTAAAATAATGTTAGCATACCCATTGTTGAAACTAACAAGTATAAGAACATATGATCAGAACCAAGTATCCATCATTGCCTATGTAAAACATCTAAACCCAAATACGTCAAGTCCGAATATATCCGATCCAATCCAATCATCACAATCCTATCACCAAGAATCTCAATCAAGTCATAATGCAATCCAGTGCAATGATGGAATGAATGAAATGTAATGCCATGCAAATAGGTGTTGATTGTACTGACGAAAATATCGACTATCCCCAGAAGACAATTGCGACTCGCCTGTCTAAGTGCCACCCGTCCCGAATTTTGCCCAATAGACGACGAGGACCCGGCAAATTGCTCGCGTGCATGAGTCTCCGATGCACTACCATTGGGGGACCCGCGGAGTTAATGCACTAACAACGATTTTGGGATAGCATCGGAATCGGCCATGCAATAACGATGCCGGGATAGCTCATCGATCATCGGCCACCTCACAATCACTTAAGTAAAAAGAGTCTGTCAAATATCACTTTCACACAATCAACGATTTCGGAATTGAACCTCGGACATCGGCTTTCTCAAGATCACTCAAGTAAAAGAGTTCATAAAAATATCAGTTTCATATAATCAACGATTCTGGAAGGGATCTTCGGACATCAGCCTTTTCACAATCACTCAAGTAAAGAGTGTCAAATATCAGTTTTACACGATCAACGGTGCCGGATCATCACCGGGTATCGGCCATGCATGAATATGAGAGATGCGTGCAATGCATATGTCAATCATTAACAATCAAGTTCAATATCACAAGTACCAACAACGGGTATGCCAATAATGTATCATACCACAATACCAACAATGGTATGCCAACAATATATCACTATCACAAGTACCGACAGCGGGTACGCCAATAATGTATCATAGTACAAATACCAATAACGGCTATGTCAATTCTATCCAAATCAAGACGACAAACAGAATTTGATATCTACTAGCTACACATGCAATCAAGCCAACCCAATTGAACAATCAAAGCACACATAACGGGGTGGCTAGTCCCAACAGGCATCAGGGCCCAACCTAAGGCAATATCCATCCCAACTTCGTACCCGAAGGTTCACATGCTGTCTCCGACATTATAATCTAAATATGTGATTCACTATATGAAGTCTCACTAAAGGTAAACCATAACCTACCTGGACTGCCGAACCGCAACACCAACAACTCACTCTTTTGCCTTGCCCTTCCGCTGAAGCTTAGAACTAAAGTAGTCTAAGCATAATCGAATTCTATATTAGGAATTATAAAGATTGATACTAATCTTGCTACTATTTCAATTAGGTCAATTTTAACCCTAGAAATTGGGAAAACGGGCTCACAAGGGCAAAACGGGAAATTCGCGGGCAAAATACCCAATTAAGTACTAGGCAATCATAATCCAACCATTAATTGCTGATTTAGCTCAATAATTAGCCTAGATTCTGATTTCATGCAAAACCCGCAATTTGGGTATAAACCCTAAATCTCCAAATCTAAAATTCAACATTAAAAAGTGGAAGATCTATGATTAATGAACCTAGATTAGTCAATATCGAACAAAACATCACCAATTTATTCGTTAATAATCCTAGGAACAATGTTCTTCCAAACTCTCTTCCAACTCTTACCACTATGGGTTCATTAAGGGAGAAGGGAGAGTCTTGCATGATTATGGTTTAAAGGAAGAATGAAGAAATGAGTAGGAATTACCTCCAAGATTTTCCTCCAAATATCATAAGAGCGATTTCTTCTGGCACGAATATCAAATGGGTTGGAAATGAGAGTGCAGCGAGCTTGTTAACATTTAATCGATATTATAAGCGCCGTCGCCGGCGGCAGTGCTGGACCGCCCCAGCGGCGCAACCCCAGTGACCACCTGGCCGCTTCAGCGGTAATGACTAAAAGTCATCTACCTCTCCAGTGGCAGGGCTACCTTTCAGCCCGAGCGGGGCTACCGCTTTCCTGGCAGAGTCTTTGCTAAGCGAGCTTACCGGACACCGGGGAAAGTGTGAATTTCTTCCGATCCGATTTTTTGACCAACTCCCGAGGCCATCTGCTCACATACCAGACACATAGTCCCACATAAAAATGCGCTACGATCACTCCTGTGCCCTCGAAATTCTCAACGGAGGTCTCGTTAACCGAGTCAACTCCCGTTGCCTTAATTCCAAATTTTCAATCCAAGTCCCGAAATGCACCCAAGTGCATTGGGAACTGAACCAAACACACACAGAAGTTCTAAACACCCCTCTGGACCTCTTGGAATCTACGGAATTCCGAATAAGGTTCGTTTGTCCCAAAGTCGACTTTGGGTCAACCATTTTTCACTTTAACCCTATATTTTCACCAAAGTTGTCCGAATTCGATCTAGGAATCCCGGGTAGCATATCAGCGGTTCCCTCGAGTTAAAAGGGAGGTAATCAATGCTCAGGAAAGGGCAAAAATGTTGAAGGAACTATAACGACCAAACAAGTTGTTACATGCAATATCTGTTTTAGTCCCCTTATTATGACTTTGAGTTTATTTTCAGTGTTTGTTTGTAATTAAATTATTTCAATATATAATTGATGCGTATGATTATGGAGCTCTAATTTTTATTACCGTAATAATCTTGGTTTGGGGAGTTGAGGTGATTTGGGGGACGGGTCTTAGCCGATGTCCAGCCATGCACAGGGTTCATGAAACCTTGGAACTTGTGCGGGCGTCGGGAATACGGATAGTGAAAACCTTTTCACTGATTTAAGTCTGATACGATTGAGGCCAATATGATACAATCAAGTGCTTTAATTGTGCCTTGTAAGAACGATATATATATATATATATATATATATATATATATATATATATATATATATATATATATATATACGTAGTTATACGTATGATAGGTTCGGTAAATATGGAAAATTCTTTTTCAAAGATTTATTGAGTACGAGAAAAAGAAAGGGAAGCTAATATATATTGAAGGCCTAGCCATAGGTGAAAATGATATGAAGGCTCAACTATAGGTGAGAATGGTTAACTAGGGGTTTGGTACACCCCTATTCTATCCCTCCTCCGTTATTTATGTTATGCCAGTTTTTTGTTAAAATGTTGTACTGTATTTGTACTTGTAAAAAACTCACATTATTATTGGAATCAGTTATGGCTTGAACTAGACATCTTACAAAAATGGTACAAACGTTGTTTAGTTCGACTTTAGGTCCCCACGCCATTTTCAAAAACCGAGCTTAGTATAAACGATTTTTTTTTGAAAGAGTAAAAATGGCTAAGTAAATCAGTAAAAAGGGATAAAAATATCACACCATTATGGAATACCGTTATCATCTTCCTAAAGAAGAAAAACCAAATTGACGTTTTTTTTTTCTTAAACCAAAAGAACGTTTTTTCCTAAAACTCAGTTTTTTTTTCCTAAAAGGTTTCTTTAAAGCCCAGGTAGAAAAGTGATTTCAAATTGTATATAAATGTAGTGTATTTTAACACCAAAAGCAAGTTTTCTCTTTGGACTAGGCCTTGTTGAAAAAAATGGGAATTTTGAGGGTTAAGGCCCAATTTAAAACCGCATTTTTAAGCTCCACTTAACAAAATATTCAGAAAAGGCGGAAAGACTTGTTTTGGGCTGATCCCAGTAACAAAACAAAAACTGGATTTTGGGCTAAGGCCCAACAAAAAATCAATGCCTTCTAAACACTTAATCAATTTTCAGAAAAGAATAAAATTTGGGCCAAGTCCACGAAAAGTATCACCTTTTATATTGGGCTTTGACTTTAAATTCAGGAATAAAGAAAAAGTTTTTGTTACAAAAGCAAAATTCCTCATATGTATGTAAATTGAAAACCGCATAAGCCATTTGTAAACATAAAGTTTTAGATAAGGATATTCTGAAAACGTGTTAAACGGATTAACCTGGACCATGTATGAGTCAAGCATGAACAAACTCATTTATCCCCACACTTTAAATAAATGAATTTTTTTTTATCTTTCCAAAACTAATACTATCCTTATATATAAAAAGAAAACTATTTATATCCGGATATTATAAATTCGAACCTAAAAACCCTGTATATAAAGGGGATATACTCAATTCATTTTAAAAAATGATATGCAAAATGACAGATTTCATAGTGCGGGAAATAAACACCAAATAAACAGTTCATGCAAATACTCATACATTGGAATTCGAAGGTCAACCGTATAGTATAGATCCTTAATATTAGGGTGACTAATACCTTCCCTAAGGGATCACTAGAACCCTTACCTAGAACTTTGGATTACGAAGGATTTTTCACGGTATATGAATAAACCCTTCAAAACTGGTTTTCCTAATTTCCTAAAAATTAGGTGGCGACTCTTTTGAAACAAAGTCCGAAAGAGCACCAACGAGTTTGAAGTAGCTTTCCGAGCACTAACCCCGCCCGCGAAATGCGAACCGTTACACCATCATCAGCTCACCCTAGACTCTAGAATATGCCTCCGCGATCAGTAGAATCTCGAACTCTGTTCGTACCCCGATCTGAACCTGCACACAAAAGGTGCAACAAGTGTAGAGTGACTATGGGAAGTATGTGTACCCAGCAACATCGTTGACCGATCCTAAACTATAGCGATGACGAGGGTTGGTACTCCCGATCCTTTTCTTACTTAGTTAGTTTTAAGTCCACAATTTATAAACATTCACTAGACAAAGAAAGTATCCACAACTCAATCAGTTCATAAAGTCTATTCCTTTTAAATTATAATAGCAAAGGTTTATCCTTTTCATCATTTAAGACAAGTATAGTCATAAAGATTTAATTCTTCCATCAATTAGGGAAAGACAAGTATAAAGATCCATTCTTTCCATCAATTAGGGCACATATGGCATGAAATCAAGTCATACACGCATAAATAGCATGAGATGAGACTGCATAGTATGCAATGCAATGGCCATATGTACCGCTATACACACTGTTACACCTCGGAACTTCGAGTTGTCGTGAGGCGATTAGACTAACGCAAGTTAGGGTGTACTTAAATACCCTACAAGTGAGAAAGTATGTTTAATCATTCTAATTAAGATTCCAAAGACATTTGAGGCAAAACGGGGACAAGTTCGTCGAAGAGAGTTAAGGTAGAAGCATGTTGGGAGTTCCACATTATTCGAGCTATGCATTTCTTAGAACCACCTTGAGGAAGAGATATAGATCCCCTTGGATGGTTAATGAATTTTTATATAAGTTCCGAGAAGTTCCATAACGATTAGAGGTCAAACGAATCAAAGTGGAGCCCTCACACTAAGTGTGCTGAGCCGCGCCCGCACACTTAGTGTGCCGAGCCACACCGTGCGACAACTCTCAAAATTGGAGAGCTCACTCGTGAACCTCCCTAAGTGGGCGGGGAGAGTGTGCCGCACGCCGCGCAAGGTCGCATACCTCCACCAACGGTCAGAGGGCGAAAATGCCACCTTTTAAATCCCAAACAACCCTAAGTTCATTTCTAACTTCTCCCACTTATTTCTCCACCTCTCTAGACCCTTCAAAAGGGTTCTCGAAGGTTCGACATTACATCCACTCCCTTCCATAACCATCTAAAGAGAGAATCGAAGTGTGTGAGGCACATCACCAGAGGCTTGTGGAAGTCAAGGTTTTCTTTTGGGGTGGATGTTGGGGTTTTCTTTCAAGTGGAGTATCTTCATCCAAAGACTATTCCTACATAATCAAAGGTGGGTTTTACACTTATTTCATGTCATTGTTCTTCATTGAGGGGTTGAAAGACTTGGATTGGAGAAGAATGTAGAATATGAGCTCAAACATGGAGGAAATGTTATTTTGAGTAGTAAATTAAATTGAATCATGATTCTTAGGAGGAGATGAGTATAATATCGTTATGAATGATGTTAGCAACGTTAAGGAAATATTATATGAAGAATGAAAATGGTGTTGTATTAACTATAGTTATAGATGCGTTGAAAGTGAATTTGAGAAAAGACAATATTTAACTTGAGAAATTATTGATTATGATATTGTGAATGTTATTATTGTTGTTGGGATTTGTTATATTATATGGAGGAAGTTGTAGAAACAAGGAAGTGCTACCCAATTTTCGTTAGCCCTTAGTCACCTTAGCTTGGCTTCAAGTACGTTTTATCTAACCTTCAAAGACGAATCTCTCTTGAATGTAGAATCGTGGACTTGGAGGAGCGTTTAGTCGACGAGATAGAGGCATAAAGGTATGTAAGTGCCAGTCCCCTCTTTCAAAGGCATGATTTCTATAACATGATTTTGCTTTATCTTACTTCATTTCCTCAATAACCTTTTACATCTTAAAAGATTCCATGAGATAAAGATAAGAATGTGTTATGAACATGACCATGATAATGATTCTATGTCTAGGGTCCCGACGATGAAAGATGCTAGTATGAGATTAACGATCTTGATGTATGATTTCCTTGATTGTTATTTATTATTGATAGTCTCGCCTTATAATGCTAGTTCCTTCAAGGTGAGACATGGCGATCATGATTATTCCATAAAATAATCGGAGGTTACTAAACTTATGTCACTCCGATAGAGTTATAGCTTTTCTTGAGCTCCATGAAGGCCATTGTAATGTAAGATTACACCGGCCGAGCAGACAGTCACCCTTCTTGATAGGAATAGTGGGTGGCCATGCTAATGATTTATTACACCATGTCTATACGGCATGGGCAAACACCTTAATGGGCGGCGAGATGTTTATCCCGTAATGATGATGCGAACCTACGTGGATGGGCGACGTTATATTTATGCATTATGATATGATGTTGTTTGAAAGGTAAAAGTGAGCATGCATGATTCCCCGCAGGCAAGGGGCAATCGGTTACAATTATCCTTTCTTTCTTATGTCTCTCTCATTTCTTTGTCATGATTGATATACATGCCTTACATACTCAGTACATTGTTCGTACCGACGTCATTTTCTTTGTAGCGGGACGCGTGTTGTACTACGGGTAGACGGGGAGATGGTGCGGATCTTAGAAGCTTACTCGGCGGTTATACGGTGAGCACCCCACTACTCGAAGGTGCGGCCTATTGGCATATTCTTTTGTGTATATATTTGGGGCATGGCGGGGGTCTGTCTTCGTCATTATGATTCGCCTTTAGTTAGAGGCTTGTAGATACTTATGTGTGGGTGTAGATGTTATAAGACTTCTTCATTGTAGATGTTGCACAACGTTTTGTAGCCTCATGGGCCTATGCTTATATACAGTTTGGGAGATGTTTAGAGATTGTTTCATGATAAGTTATGTTGAGAATGTTGTATGCCCAGGTTGAGTATGACAGTCAGCATGATAAGTAGTGTTCGGTAGTAAGCTCCGGATACCTATCATGGCCCCTAGTTGGGTCATGACACACATGCTCTTGTAGTAGGTTTCACGTGACCCATAGGGGCCTCATGAGATTCATAGACTCACCTGGAATACCAAATCACATCGTGTCACGACTCGACTAGGGCCATGACGGGTACCCGGGGCTGACCCGAGAGCACCGCTCATTCTCTTACTCGTCTGCGTTCGTTTATATATCTTATGCTCATAATCATAAAAAAGAGACTATTTTTCATTTGAACATATTTACCTTTATATACATAAGCCCTTCGGCTATCAAAATAATATATATATACAATGAGGAACTGTGAGACCATACTACCCACAACTACGCATATACGAGCCTCTACTAGAGTGCTAGACATAGGGACGGGACGGGACCGATTGTACCCCGAAAACATATATATATATATATATATATATATATATATATATATATATATATATATATATATATATATATATATATATATATATATATATATATCAAAAGAATAAGTCAATGGCACCTCCGGAATAATGGGGTGCTCTCGGTCGGTAATAGCTACGAATCCGAGTTTGGATCGCCTCCACATTGTACCGAGTCGAATCAACAATAATAATACATCAATGAAATGGGCATGAACACGGCGTCGTGAAAGAAATAAACGGACATCATAATCATCATCATATTGTATGCATATATGTAGGCATAAACAATAATAATACATCAATGAAATGAAGAGCAATAGATATGGTGTATACGCTACCCGCCTTAGCTGGTGGTTGTCAATTATAACGGTGTAAGTCATCAATAACTCATCATAACGTACTTCATAATCATCATCATTTGCATGTATGCATATGCACATAAGGTCGTACCGATCAACCTTTGGATTCTTGTGGATGAAGAGTGTGATAATCATTAGCTTGCCAGGAGGAAGAAATGAAATGAAACGAAACGACCTATATCAACGTTGCGTCCGGGGATGCCATCTCATGCCGCCCACTAGTGGTGTCTGCCCATGCCATCTAGACATGGTGTATACGCTGCCCGCCTTAGCGGTGTCTGCCGGCCATATAGGCGCGGTGTAATATCATCATCATATACTCATCATAATGTACTCATCATAATATACTCATCATAATGTACTCATCATAATGCATGCATGGAAACTCAAGGACAATTATACTTATCGGGGTGACATAAGGTCGTGAACCCCCCGATTACATTATGGAGCATTTATAAGCATTCTCATTTCACCTTGAAGGAATTAGCATATAAGGTGAGTGTATATAATAAATAACATTAATGGATTATAGATAGCATCATTAGCTTCATGGGACATCATATCATGGACTCTAGAATCTTTAGATTTAAGCTCATCATCATCATTATCATACTCATAATGTCTTTCTTATCTCATATGGCTATTCATGAACATAGACTCTTAGTTTTCCCGAATGTAGGAAATTCTTGAAGAAGGAGGAAAAATCATGCCATAGGATTCATGCCTTAGAAATAAAGGACTAGCCTCACATACCTCTCTTTGTTTAACTATTCTATCGCTTGATTGTTCTCCTTAATGCCTACGTTTTACCTTCAAGGAGAGTTCGTATCGACATTAGCTAAACGATTATAAGAACGTACTTACTAAAGCTAGAAAAAATTGGGCAGCATTTCCTTTGTTTATACATCTTTCCCCATATTCCATATCAACTCTCAAACATCCATAACAACAATCACAATATCATAAACAACAATCATCATTCATTTATATTACCCACATTTCATAATTTCACTTCAATTCCTCCATAATCATGATCATAGTTCACTATCGTGTTTTTTCACATATAATGCTTATCCCATGTTCCAAATGTCATTCATAACATATTTACAATCACAACATATCAATATCCACAATTCAATCCAAGCTTCTATTAAAAAATGACACTATTCTTGCATTCATGACCCATTTCCTATTTCCTTCTACAATCCAAGTGTTTCAAATTTTCAATACAGCAAACAACATGAAAATACCATAAAACTTACCTTAGATAGAGTAGGACAAATTTGAGTGTGGAAATACTCTTCTTTTGCACCAAAACCTAATTCGCTTCCAATGGGATTTCTTGACTTAGATGAACTTTAATGGGTTTCACACTCTTGATTTTGTTGGTTTGATGAAGTTGATCATCAATTTCCTTTGGATTCTTGTGGATGAAGAGTGGAGAATATTCTAGAGGATTATTGACATGTGGAGTGAAAATGAAATGAAAATAAATGAACTTGGGTCCCTTATATCAACATTAAAATCTGACCCGACCGTATTCTACAGACCAACATACGATCCGTATAATTTTATCTTGAATGTTTTTCCAAAAGCATTCTTTATTCTCAAGTCCCAACAGTATGTCATTACGTCCGTATATTTTATACGGCCCGCATAAACCGTCGTATGATGCCTAGATTCTTCCGAAATCATTCTCGTTGTCTCGTTTGATCTCCAATCCTTATGGAACCTTCTGACACTTGTTTAACACCTCAATACCGATATAAGGATCGTTATAACTCTTAAAAGCATCATGAAACATCATTAACTCGATACTCATAAATCTTGTCCGACACAACATATAACTTGCTTTCCTTAACAACTTTCTTTCCTTACCTTAAATGTCTTTGAAATCTCGACTGTGGTCATCAAATGCTATTTCTTACTTATAAAAACATCTTGTACGTCGTGTTCTTCTATGGCATATTCAATCGTACGTTAATCCTGAAATTTTCTCGAGGTGCAACACAGTACGAAGGCTCCACATCTCTCACGTACGAATCCATCATGTTCCAACTCTAGATCATGGGTCGAGTAGTTTTTCTCGTGTTTCCGCAACTGTCTTGAAGTGTAAGCAATAAATTTACCATACTGCATCAACACACAACCTAAACCAATGCCTAAGGTATCACAATAGATAACATAGCCTTCCAATCCTTTTGGAAGTGTCAGAACCGGGGCCGACGTCAACCTGTTCTTCAACTCCTAAAAATTGTGCTCACAAGCATTCGTCCATTGAAACTTAGCTGATTTTTGAGTTATCTTTCTCAATGGTGCAGAAATAGAAGAAAAACCCTCTACAAATCTCTTGTAATAACCTGCCAAACCCAGAAAATTACGAACTTCCGTAGGCGTGGTAGGTATCGGCTAAGTCTTTGTAGCATCAATCTTCTGGGTATCCACTCGAACACCATCAGCTGAATAATGTGTTCCGTGCAGTTGGGCGAATTCAACCAAAACTCACATTTAGAGAACTTTTGTACGCAGCCTTCAATCTTGAAGAACTTTAAGAACAAAGACGTACATGTCCGTATGCTCTACCTCGTATCCGGAATATACCAAAAATATCATCAATAAATACAATCACAAACAAATCTAGGAAGGGCCCGAATACACTGTTCATTAAATCCATGAATACCGCTGGTGCGTTCGTTATCCCAAATGACATTACACGAAATTCAAAATGACCATATCTGGTTCTGAAGGCCGTCTTTGGAATGTCTTTCTCTCTAACTCTTATCTGGTGATACCTGGATCTTAGGTCTATCTTTGAGAACCATTTGGCATACTGTAACTAATCAAACAAATCATCAATTATTTGAAGTGGATATTTTGTCACGACCCGAGCTACAGGCCATGACGGGTATCCGGGGCTAACCACCGAACACCACTCATATTACTACTTATCTACTCCCAATCATAACATATACTCATAATCATAGAAATCTGTTAACATTTGAAACAGGTTTACTTTTATAAACGTAAGCCCTTTGAGTATCAAAATGATATATACACATGCATATACATATAAACTATGGGACCATGCTACCCACACTGCGTATCTACGAGCCTCTACTAGAGTACTAGACATATGGACGGGGCAGGACCCCGTCGTGCCCAATCATGGATATATACATATATGTACCAAAAGAATAATCAATGGCACCTCCGGAAAATGGAGTGCCCTCAAATCACCAATTTGCCACTCCTATGAGTCCGGATCACGTCCCTATCTACTCCGTGGGCATGAACACAAATGTCCGAAGAAAAGGACATCGCACGAATATTGTACTGAGTATGTAAGTATAAACAAATAATAAGATATCAATGAAATAATGAGGCATCAATGCAGAGCACCCCAGAATCGACCGAATCATAAAGGAAGTAACGCATGCCTTCATACTTTCATACTCATCATCATATCATATATGCATAAATGTATAAGTCAGCCTCGACCATATAGGTGTTGTGTGATAATCAATAACATTAGCAATAGCATTAGCCCGTCGTGCCTCCCGGTCCGGTATTTTCCCCC
>NW_026714270.1:0-24888 GCF_029784015.1 Lycium ferocissimum
GGTACGATGTAACGCTTTCTGAGCAGACTATGGAATGAAGGAGTAATTTGTCATCTGAGTGCCCCTTGGGGCGGATGCCATACATGCTAGCTTTTTAAAAAAAAACATGTAAATATCTGTAAGTAAACTGCCCGACCACGTAGGATCGGTGTATAAATGCCCGTCCATATAGGAACGGTGTATAAGCCCGCGTCCGTGCCTCCCGCGTCCGGTGTAACCGCCCACCGCAAATGTACGCTCGCCGCCCATTGGACGGCGCGGTGTTATACTGCCCGGCCATGTAGGCACGGTGTTATTAAGATACATATGTAAATGTAAAGCATGCATGAGAGCCCAAGAAAACGCTATAACTCTATCGGAGTGACGTAAGGTCGGTAACCTCCGATCACATTATGGATAATCGTGATCGCTCGCCTCACCTGAAGGAACAATTATAAGGCGAGACTATCAATAAAGGATAACATCACGGGAAAACATAAAACAGGGTCATGACATATCATTTCATATACTTTGAAACCTTTAAAATAGTCATTATCCAAAAATAGCTTTACATTTCACATCGTCGTATTCATGGTACGAACATATCCCTGACATATTCGTTCTAGTCATTTTCTCATGTCTAGCATCATTATTGTCATCATAAAATCATAGTCGTTGTTTTGGTCATAAAAACTTTCAAAAATCGTAAACTTGGATTTTGAAGAAAATGGATATTTTGGAAAGCATTCATAAACCTTTAGGAAGGAAAATCATGCTTTGAAATCATAACTTCTAACTTTGAAAATAAGGACGTTATGGAAGCATTTAGCACGTCTCATGTATGAATCATGCCGTAGAAAGAAAAAGGAACAGGCCTTAACATACCTGCGCCGCGCCTTACTAGCTACGCTTATTCATCCAAGCTTGGTTCCACTAGTCTTCCACTTATCTTCTTCCTCGGCTAGAATTGGCAAATTGGAACAACAAGCGGTTTTCTCGCTCCAACAACTACTCCACGTTGACGAGGACCTTTCAATTAGTAGGAAACTAGAAGGAAAATAATTTTTCCATGACCAATTTCAAAGGGCGTCCGGCCCCTTTGGCCGTGACTCTCTCTCTCTTTTCTTTTTCTTTCTTTCTTTCTTTCTTTCTCTCCTTCTTAAAATATGATCACCCCTTTCATATATATATATATATATACATATTGTACGCATGCGAGGGGCACATGCCCCCTCTCTAGATTTTTCTTTTCTTTTCCCCTTTCTTTATTTCTAGAATTTTCTTATTTTCCATGGCAAAGATGACTTATTTTTTGTCATCTTTTTCATTTCATTTTTCTAGAAATTTCTTGAAATAACAAAGAAGACTTAATTGTCTTCCTATGTACACTTTAGCCCTCATAAGAAAAATGTGAGCATACACCTACGTATGCTACATTTTCGGCCAACATGGCCATTCCATGAATTTTTCTAGAACATCTTAAATTCCCATTGTACCCTTAGCCTTCCCGCAAAATTACCATGATGCCATTTGCAAATTTCCCTTTTTGCCCTTAACCTTTCCCAATATTTCCATGCTACTAATAGTCATAAATAATATTTATAACAACTCGTCCATTAAAATAATTTTTGAGAATGGTCTCGCCCTTAACTTTCCACGACGACCTCAAAATTTCCAAACGTACAATATACGGGTTATAACACCAATATTACATCATATCAAACATACGAATTCCAAGAAATGAATAAGAGTCATAAACATGCTCGGATTGCGAGTATGAAATTTCCTCGGGGCTCGTGTCATAGCCTATTTGCAACTAAGGCATGCCAAAAGAAGAAATGATTGAGCTTTACATACCTCAAACGCTCTCAAAGCTACTCCAAACTCAAGCTAATCCCAACCTACGTCTCGGGCTCCCCAAGGTCTACAAATACGTCATAATATGCCAAACATTAGCTATAGACGTTTAGGCATTTAATTCCAAACTAACACTTAATTCTACAGAAATATGGGCAGCACTTCCCCTGTAAATAGGCCAACCCCGAGAATTTAACTCGGCCAAATCAACAACAACAACATCAACAACCAACCTAGCAGCATCAATAATCAATTCAAAACGAATTCTAGCATTAAATACGCTTTTTACATAATCCAACAACATACATTATATTCAATTCAACGGCTTACCTTCAAGCCAACATCAACGCTTATACATTCAAATACTAACCCGAACTCATACCAACAATATTCAAGGACATTTCAAACAATTCATACAACATTTCCAAAATCCCAACAATTGCTCCAATTTACCCGAAAACAGCCCCAAACCCGAGAACACCACTATAACCCATTCCTCACTTTCAAATCATGATTTGCACCAACAATTCACCCACTAACAATGTCATTCTCATAAATATACAAATTACATCAAATGCATAATGACCTTCAATCAGCCCATACAATTACAACATCAATTCGAATCATTAAACTCTTATCGTCAACATAGAATTCATAACGACAACAATCGACATACTAAATAAAATTAATCCATTCTTGTCATATAATATGACCCATATTCGGCCAACACTACACATATACATATGATCATGATTCTCATTCTTTTCTTCACACTACACAACTAAACATACTACATAGAACTTAACTCATCACTTAAACACAACACACACATCACACGGCTAACACACCATATACACGGCTCACTTCCAACACCATATTTCATGAATTTCCTCCATTTTAACCTACTACAACATGCATACACCATTTATAACACATAATACATGATTAAATCTTACCTTTCTTCCTTCAACTTCACAAATAGGCTAGGGTTAGCTAGGATGAAAACTAGCGGTTTGATCGCTCCAACAACACTTTCACGTTACTTAGGGACCTCCAATTAGTGGATTTGCACCAAATAAATATTTTTGGAATGGCTAAAATTGGACTTCAATTTTTAAGGTTCTTGGCCGAGAGCCTTTTTTTTTTTGCTCTTCAACTTCTTGTTTTTTTTTTTCTAAGTGTAGAATGAGGATAGATGACTTAGAAGTCATCTTTTAAGCTTCCACAAGAGTTGTACATGTGTTCATGGCCCACACACATGTGTTGGAGCAATTAAAATTGGACACAAAATGGGTGGGAGCCACCTCTACACCACACGGCCAACATGGCTAAAATTGCATGATTTCCAACTTCCAATTATTCCAATTTTGGTCCCAAATTTTCCTAAATGTCCCATGCAAACAAATTCATGAACAACTTATAACTTAAAACAAAATCAAAGGTCAAAAGTCTCGACTTTGCATCCCGGAATGGTTTTGTCCCTAACTTACCATAGTTAAACCGGATTGTACCAATGTACAAAATATGGGATATAACAGTGCAAATCATGATTCGGAAGTTAGAAATGTGTTATGGATATTGTTCTCGGGTTTGGGACAGTTTTCGGGAGAATTGGAGCATTTGTTGGATTGTTGGAAATATTGTGTGAATTGTTTAAAGATTTCTTGAATGTTGTTTGAATGGTTTCGGATTAGTAATCAAATATGTGAGCATTAGTGTTAGTTTGATTGTATATTGGTTTGTATGTATGTAATTGTAATGAACAATTGGAAAGTTGTCGGAATATGTGGAGAAGAATTATTAATGTTCGAATGCGTTCCGAATTGATTGTTGGTGTTGCTAGAATGATTGTTGGTGTTGTTGTTGTTGCATTTGGCCGAGTTGAATTCTCGGGTTGCGCATTTACAGGGGAAATGCTGCCCAAATTTCTGTAGAATTAAGTGCTAGTTTGGAAATGAACTCTAAATGCCTATAGTTAATGTTGGTATTTAATGATGTTATGTAGATCTTGGGGAGTCCGAGACATAGGCTTGATTTGGATTAGCTTTGAGAGCGATCGAGGTATGTAAAGCTAAACCCTTCCTTCTTTTGGCATGCCTTAGTTATAAATAAGCTATGACACGAGCCTCGAGGAAATTCTGTTCTCGCGATCCGAGCATGTCTATGATTCTTATTTGTTTTCTTGGTATTCGTACGCTTGATGTGATGAAATATTGGCCCTTATGTCTTTGGAATATTTGGTTTTCAAATGTTGTATAAAAAGTTTTGTTTTTAAAGAGTTCCGTAACTACGAACGACCGTAACTTTCTGCGTAAAGGCTCGGATTGCCTCGATATGTTCGTAGGAGCTTTTATGGCATATGATGACTATGTTTTCCATAGGCGGGCCCGACTTGGGTCGACACCCATCCGTGGGCCCCGCAACTTTCCTTTACGTACTCGATGACTTTTGAAAGAATATGATATGACTATTATCCCGATTTCAAGTACGATTAGTTTACTTATCTTTGAGTTTATGATAATGATTTTATGCATATGGTTACTCATTTACCGCTCGTGCAATGGTTATTGCATCTTCCGCCGAGTCCGGGCCGCTTATGTATCGTGCGCACTATATGATATTCGGAGTATGACGTGTCCGGTTCACCGAGCCCCTCTCGCTATTGGGCCGGTACCGTGTATATTTGGTGTTATGATGTGTCCGGTTCACCGAGCCCCTCCGCTATATGTGGCCGGCACCGTGTATACGTGATATTGTCCGCCGAATTTTTGATCGCGGTATGTCGAGTTTCGAGATATGAAATCTTCGGGAGTATGATGTGTTATGGCGCCATCGACGGGCGGGCGACCATATTTTCTCGAGCCCCTTGCATGATTTGTATTTTCAAAAATGAACATTGTGGTATTTTGGATATTGCACTTATTTTACTCGTACTCGTTTCGATTATGACTCGATTTGTTTATCGTATCTTCTCGCTTTGCATACCGCACATATTCCGTCACCGACCCTTGTCTTCGGGGGATGCGTTTCATGCCCCGCACGTACGTACGATTCGGTGATCCGCCGATCTAGGACACCCATTCGTCGTTTTGGAGTGCTCCCTTTATTCCGGAGCCCACATTTTGGTATATACTCGTCCGTTGCATATGTATTTGTTTGTTCAGGGGTACGGCGGGGCCCTGTCCCGTCATATGATTCTGTTGTTCTGTTTAGAGGTCTGTAGACGTATATGTGGGTTGTGCCTACTTCTGTACAGGTGTGTTCGTACGTTATATGTTCTGGGCGATCCCATTCGCCATGGCAGCATTGTCGGCTAGCATCTATATATATATATTTTGGGTCGATGCGCCATTTGATAGCCTTGCCGGCTTCTGTGATATGTATATGTTTGTGTTTGAGACGATTTGAGACAGTGTTTGATATTTGTATACGTATAAGCCATCCGTATGTGATTCTGTTTGATAAGTGTGTTTGGGTGCCCAGCTCGGGCACTAGTCACGGCCTACGGGGTTGGGTCGTGACACCATTGTAGAAGTAAGAGCTTTGTGTTAGAATAACTAGCGTAAACTAAAAGCTAGGAAATCTTTCCAACTAATCCATGATTTTAAATCAAGAAGCCACTTTTCCCCATCTAGGGTTTTACAAGTCAAGAACCTCTAAAATTATTAAACCCTAGCATTAAATCCTCAACAAGTAAAAGAGGAGACAAAAGAGAGATAAAGTATTAAGGTTTAGGACTCACTCTTCCCAAGTTTTTTTTTTCAAGCAAAACCACATAGCCATGCTTGTGGCAAGGTCATAAAGGCATCTCCTATGAAAATGCTCTCCAAACCACCTTAGAATAAAGTTGGGTGGAAAATGGAGTCCAATCCCGAAATGGGAAATTAAATACTAGATCTGCCCAGCGATTCTCACTGGGGCGATTCCAGGCTCGCTGGGGCGGTCACACTCTGGCGGAAAAACCATCCGCCGAAGCGGACTCACTTAACTCAGCCTCTTTTCACTGTGGCGGAAGAGATAGTGCTGGGACGGGCTCGTAAGTGTGGCCCATCTAATAGGATTGCCAGAGTTGTATCTCAATCGACCAACGAACTAGAATTACATTGGGCGGAATAATTACCTCTCAAGAGAATGGGTACTGAAAGGTTTCGCTCCTGCGAAAAATTCGTCCACAGGAGCACACTCGCTGGTGGATACCAATCGCTGAAGTGGCTCGTTAGGAAAAGAGCAGGACTAGCAGAGGCGATATTGTATCCGCCAAGGCGGATGTGCGGGAGCGAGGTATTTTTGCCGAAGCGAAAGTCGGCAACTCAGAAAACAGTAGAGGTTAATCCTCTCACCTTCCATACCCCAAATCAAATACTCCCACCATCCAAAATTTTCTCCCTCTCTCTCAAAGTTACAGCCTCTCAACTCCTTCTCCACTCCATAAAACTCTATCCTACCCCACTTCTACCCAAACTCCACATCTAAACACAAACTCTCACAAAATCAGAAGGCAAAAAAGTTCTAGCAACAAGGGATCTACGTTAACTACGCAATCTTCCCGAGTCGTTGATGTGCCGTGTAATTTCGGCACATTTGATGCTTTTTGACGGCAAATTTTACTTGTTTTTCAAGAAAGTTTGGGTCTTTTGATGTGTTTTTGTCATGTTGCATGTATTTAGAGTGTTTATGGTGAAACTCGAGGAAAGTAGTAAAAAAAGCGTAAAAAGATGTGCAAAAAGTAGAAGTGACTGAAGCTGGAATTCACGGAGTGAAAAGATGGACTGTATATTATTTACGGCCAGTCAATGTCACCTTAGATAAGTTATAGAAGCTGCTACATTGAGATGAAATTCACCGAAGAAGAGTACGGACCGTATATTATTTACGGTCCGTTGTTGACACCTAATTTTCACCTTATAAAACGTATATTTTAATTTTCATATTTTTCGAGTCCAAGACGGGGTAAGGATGCCCTTAAAAAATTAAAAATTTAAAAATCCCGAGAAAATTGCAAAATTGACGTTTAATTATTATTCTGTGAAAATTGACAATTATAAGACATTACGAGTTATTTATTTTCATAAATGTAAGTCAAAAAATAAATAATACACATCCCGTCCCATCTAACTCAGGAAAATTGTTAATTAAAACAATGTCCGAGTTACGATTCATTTTGACCGTATTTTTTCACATACTTAAATATTATCCGGAAGTATGTCAATATTGGGCTCGTATTAAAGTTCGTATTTCAAAACGGCGTAATATAAATTTTATTTTTATAAAATATGACTTTACGAGTGACTTTTAAAGTGATTTTTGTTTTAAAAGTGTGTACAAGGTTTAATAATTTACTTTTTAAAATCATTGGAGCTCTTTTTAAACTTTTAAATTCTTCTGGGCGTGGGGGTATATAAGACGAGGGGGACCAAAGTTATCTTTTGATAACTTCAGTCCCACCTTGTCTCATTTAGAGAATAAGGATGTTCTCTTCGTCTTCCTCGCTTTGCTTCAATGGAGACTGACTTAGGGTTATTTTCGCGGATTCAATCGCAGCCATTTCGATGGCTATCTCCACTCGATTTCTTGGGGGGGTTTTTTTCCCTTGCACATGCTCTATGGTTTGCCAGGTTTAGTTTGCTTGAATTCGTATTTTTTTCTTTTTCAAATTGATAAATTTCTAGGGTGTTGCTCGGGCTATATTTGTGATAGGGGTTGCCATGGGAAGGACCTCGAGTCCTTGACCATCTTGTGCACTCTACCACATTGGAACGTTATCCTAGGGGAAATTCCCTAGAATCCCTTCCCATTTGAGTATGATTTTAAGGATTCTTATATGTTTTTAGTACTATGTTGCCGTTTAATTGGTTGTTATTTGTCTTACATGATGACTTGGTGTACTATTCGGTTATTTGTTCCTTAATATTAGGGATTTTGAATTAGAATGGGTTGGAATTTTTTTTGTTTGTGTGACATGTACAAAATCTGAATTGGCGATAGTACTATTTGTACAATTCAGCAAAATTCTTATCCTATTTTTATGCCTAAATTCGAAATCTTTGAGGATTTTTTTTGGAGGGGGGGGGGTGGGGGAATCTATTTTTGGAATTTTTTTACCATTTCTACCCCTAAGCATATGAATTTACCTATAAATAGAAGGTTTCTATTCATTTATTGGGAGTCCAGAATTTGATAACCTAAAACACCTATTAAGCCTATTACTCTATGTAGCAATATACCTAGAAATATACACTAATATACTACATATATACAATACAATATTAGTAACTGATATACATATATATACTACATTTATAACATACTATTAAGGGAGAATACAAACTTTTTTTTTTTCCGGAAAATTCTTGAAAGAAAGGGTTTAAGGACTTGCTTGGTGTTTAGACTTGGACTCTAATTTCTCCTTTGATCTTTAGGTTGCTGCTGAGAAAGGTAACAACCTATCCTAACTCTATTTACTTCATTTAATTTGTAAAAATGCTATTTTTGCACCTATTGTGTTAGAACTGCCTTAAATGTTTCTTTCTATCATTGTTTATTGCTTATGGGGGTCTGTTTGTATGATATGACATTAATATTGTTATTAGTCTAAGTTAAATTCAGTATACTTGACCTCTGAATGTCAAGTGAGACCTCCATTAGCCTAAAAGCTTAAATATAGGATGCAGACCCTTAATATCAATTCTGTGATCCTGAAAATAACTTAAAGGGAATGTCTTTGTCCTTGTGACTACTATATTGTTTAGCTTGTGAAGAAAATTCTCGTTGAACTCATTTAGTCGTGTAAAGAATGTAAAAATGGCTCTTCTGAACTTATTTTGACTGAAATAAAGTGCTAATTGTTAGAGATGTTTAAAAGGTTTGGTTTTATGAAATTTGGAATCTATTCATTAGTTGTCTTTGGATTTAGAAGTCTGAACTGTGTTATTTTTGCCTAAGTGTTGTCCTGAAATTGGTTAAAAAAAGTAGGAGTGAAAGCTTATAGTAAAACTGTGCTTTTTTTTTTTTTTTGGTTTGGAATCAAGAGTAGGAGGGATAGGAGAGGAGCTAGTGCTATAATGGTTTTGAATCTTATCTTGTTTCTGTGACTCACATGTTGTCTCACTACTAAGTGATTACTAATTTCCCTTTGTGCTTTAAACCCACCCTGTATTATGGTCATTTGCAGTGTGTAACCCTTTTTGCTTGTTGTGATCATCTGAAAACTAAAAATGAGTTCTAAAAATCAAAGCTATGTTCATATGATCATGTTTATGCATGTCATGCATAAGATTTCCCCCACTGGATTCTTATTTGAACTTGAAGTTCTCAGGACTAGTCATGAAGGAATCTCTGTACATCTGCATTTGTTCTGATTAGTTGATTCACATTTTAGAACTTAAGGCACCCCTCATATGTTTACTTGCAAACCCTTTAATTGCTAAACCACCTGTGTGTCACTGTGTGTCAATTCTGAGGAGGTATTAGGATCATTTGACTCTATGCCTAGTTTGTTGTGTCTATTCTGTATTGACTTGGTCCCTGTGTGCTTACCTGAATTGAAACCATGCCAAACATATTGCTTTGGACCTAGGAGAACATCATGTCCCTTTTCAATAGCCTTTGGTTGTTTTCTACTTGTTAAGTGCCTTATTTGGATCTTGCCTTGCTTGGGTCAACAACAGAGGTTGTCTAAGCTTTCTTAACCTCCATATGTTTCTTTGGGCTAGTTATTTGGATCCTGCTACATTCCTGAACTTCATTCTGGTTTAGGATAGCACCCATTTACCTTTTTACCCAAACTTAAAACCTTTACCTGCTATAGGATGCCCCATATGCAAATTCGAAAAAAATGCACTATTGTCTTATGTTTCCTGTCTATTTATTTTGAACCTATAACTTGTATAAAACCATTTCTTGAACTTGTCAAACTTAAAATTAGTGTGGTAAAGGGACTACTGTCCTACTTCTGTGACCTCACTTAGCTACTTATATACCTGAAGGGAATTGGAACTTGTCTATCTCAATCACCTAGTTTTAGTTTCCAAGATTGGCTAGTCATAAAACCTTGTGACCTGTTTGCTTCCTATATCACTCGCCTTTGTGTGAGCTTTGAATATTGAACCATGTCTAATGTTCATCTGTTTTAGGATCTAGGCTAGAATAATCATGCACCTTAGTCTAAAATTATGGAACCTGCATTTGTTATGTGCATCCAGACCATTTTAATCCTCTGTAGGCACTATGAGTCAACTATGTGACATTCATTCTAAGTTTGGTACTCTAAAAGCTGAAATCTTGTCCCTGCTTTGCTTTAATACTTGAGCACCTCTCCTTGCACCTAGTTGAACCTTCTACATAACCCTAGCCTTTTAAATGACTAGTTAAGGCTGATATTTGTTGTATCATGATCTTCATGCCTGCTCATTGAAGGATTGTCTCAATGTTAGTTTATGTGTCCAGTTGGACTTATGATAATATTTGTGTATTTTGCTGAGAATTTCCTTATGTTGTTCTGTGTGATTACTTGAGTATTAAGAGCTTAAATTGGAGTATATGGAGGGTATGCCCCTTTAGGGTGGTTTTGCTCTCCCCATTATGTGATATATTACTATGCGTGTCTTGGTATATAAGAGTTTCAACACTTAGAAAATTTTGAGAAAATTGAGAAGTATATAAGTTATGTATCATGTATACTGCCAGCTTAACATTTAGAAAAATTTCAGAAATATAAGTGAGTATAATAGTTGTATATTGTGTGCATCACAAGTATAACATTTAGAAAAATTGGAAGAGGAGGCTAGGAAATACATTGTTGGTATGAGGAATTTCTACCACACCTCTTCTTGAAAGATTTTTAGTGAGATTTGATACCATAGCACCTGGTGAGAGCTTGAGGTGACTGATAATGGCATCAATCCACAGAAGGAGTGTTCTTGTTTGCAGTTCCTTCAGCTTTGTATTTGGCTGTTCCTACAACGCTTAAACTTTTTTGATTTCCTAGGATAGAGTAGTATAGTTTATTTTCAGTTTCTTTCACTTTGTTATGTAAATATCTTGATTGTTTTTGAATAAAAATCCAACAACATCAGGCTGGTTGGTTTTGCCTAAAAAAAAAAAAAAAGAGTATAATAGCTGTATATTGTGTGTACACAAGTATAACATTTAGAAAAATTGGAAGAGGTGGCTAGGAAGTACATTGTTGGTATATTTGGTATTACACTCAACACTCAGAGATTTTGAGAGAAAACAGGTGGGTATAGCAGTTGTACACTCGGTATATTATAGCCTTGACACTTAGAGAATTTTGGGGTAAAAATTGGAGTTGGGCTAGTAGCTTATTATGGGCCTGTCTACTTCACCTGATTAGCAGCCGTGGTTAATTTGGGGCTCATTTTAGTAATGGGGCCAGTTCTGTCGATTAATTATTATGGGCTTGGCCCAAATGAGAGTTGTCATTTAATTTTTGGCTTTATAATCGTAATTAATTTAATTCCATTCTCGTATTTAGTTTAATTTTGAACATGTACTAATGTTGTATACCCGTTTGTATTTGTACACCCAAAAACCCGTTGGTGGGCTTCCACGAGGCCCACTAACGTATCTAGATTGAGTCAATCAAATCCGAAGCAAAATGGAGCATAATCGGATTAAGGACAAACCGTTGCATAATATCTTCGTTTGGGCTTGGTCGGCCCAAAATTTCACTCTTTATCATTTACGCAATTTTAATTCCTTATTTGCGCATTAGATTGTATATATATTGGAACCCTTAATTGGTAATCGCATAATTTTGAGTCGTTAAAATTGATTTCTATATAAAATTGGCATAAAATATGTATAAGTTGAATAAATGGACTGATTTGGACTATCATGGACTGGAACCGCTAAAAAAATAAGAAACTTTTAGGACTGAAATTGACATTTCTAAAACTTAAGGACTTGGACTGTATTGGACTAATTCGAAATTGTTTGGACTATATTGTGACATTTAGAACTTGTATAAAACGGATTAAAATCGGTTAAAAGTTAGAATAAAATTGGACTATTAAGTATAATACGGTTTGTATGCGAACCATATAGTATATAAAAACTATCTTTTGTATAAAACTATTTTCTATACTTAATGCTTTTTTTCAAAAACCTTTTTTGTGGACGTACGTGGAGTCCTACTTAGGCTAAGAGCCTTCGGGTGTTAGCCTAAGTGTTCTAGGCCGACATCCTACGCTCAATTTTGGGCAAAATTATACTTCGACGATTTCTTAAAAAATGTTTTTTTTTTTGGCATGTAAATGATGACTAACCTTATTGCGGAAATCTAGAGTTAAGCAATTTTTGTCAAAATAATTTATAATCATAAGGCGCACTATTAGAACAAGTAGGTAAACCGCGATTGAGCGGATCTTTAATACCGGGGTACCTAACACCTTCCCCGGGGGATCACCAGAACCTTACGCAGACTTTGGTAGATTAGGTTTCTTTTAAATTATTGTTTTAAATGAACCCTTTTCGAACTGATTTTTTTAATTTCCTAAAAATTAGGTGGCGACTCTAAAATGTATCCTTTAGAGCACCATTAAGTGGTTGGCGGGTTTTTCTGACTTTCCTGGTACGATTCACAACCGTACTTCCCCGGGACACCTCCCTCCTTTTATGAGGTATGTGCGAGCCGGTTAAACTTAGAATTCCCAACGCCCGCTACAGATGGCGACTGTGCTGGGGATATTTTAAGGTTCTAACTATAACGGTTCCAATAATTTGTGTGTTTGTATGATATAAATTGTTTAAGTGATATAAATTGTTTATGTGTTTAAATTTTCGCAAAATATAACTGTCATTCATGCATGCATACTCTGCCACTCCAGGCATTTACTTTATATTTTGTCCAAAGGATGATGACGCGGGATAAGCTACGGTCATACCTTTACTAAAAACCCTTTTAATATATTCTTTGGAGGTCTCTAAGGTCGAGTGGGTATGCGGTCATCCCACAGCCTCAGAGAACCCACCCCCAGCTTGTCCGCTTGGGTAACCTGTGTCATTCGTTTAAAAACCACTCTAGAATAATTAGCGCAGAGCAAAGCTAAATCCTTACTGATATAGCGCACATTGACCATAAACCGGTTTGGGTATCTCAGACCTACCTGAATCAGACAGGAAAGACACCCTACTGTGTTCAGACGGTCTAAAATCGGAAGACACTGCATCCCACTATTTGCTATTTGGAAGCATTATTGTGCCAAGTATGAAATAAATTGTTGTTCCCAGGGGCGGGGAACTAACAGTATTTTGTCTTGCAGATGTCTTATGATATACAGTTGATATGGTTGTGGGTCCACCACCAGGTTTAGTGATATGGTGGAAAGACTTTACTAATGATCAGAAGAAAGAAATTAAGAGTTGTGTGGGCATCGCCTTCATTAATGAATATATCGTAGGGATCCGGGTCTGCTAGAGATCATTACGGTTATTAGGACAACGACGAGAATAGTGTTGATTCGGAGAAATAGAGATGACTCCCACTTTGGAAGAGATTAGAGATGTTCGGAGAGTGTAGGAAGTGCTAACGGCATCCAAAAAGAAACCGACACAAAATATCCTCATCCCTCACAAACCTACCCCAAAATAAATCAAAGACATGGCTGCTATCAACAAAGCTGATGGGCGTAGGGATCCACTATAGCCTTTGAGAGTTATATGGGAGGTATTCATCCAAACAGTGCGAGAACTACATCCTTGAGTTTTCATCACCCCAATCCTGGGAAGCCAATCAAACACTAGCCTTTATCACTTGCCTGTTAGGAACCATGGTCTTTCCACAAGATGCCTCACTAGCTATTGACACCCGGGTTGTCTTTGTTGCCCATGCTGTTCTTAGGGGAGTCACAACAAATGGGGTTACCAAATATTTGGCATCATCCCTATTATCCTATCAGACATATACAGAGCTTTAAGAAAATGTCGTGACCATTACTACTATTTCCAAGGGTGCAACCTCCTAGTCCAATGGTGGATACTTAAGCATTTGGATAGGAATGGCTTACCTACTCGCCATAATCCGGCCCTAAGAGAGGATGATTTGGGAGTCACTGCTATGCCGTGCGGGGTTCAGGATAAAAAGGGATGGGCTCATATCTTTTCCAGATTAAGAGAAGAGCACATCAGATGGAGGGTACCTGATTTTCATTCCAAGACTGTTTGTGTTAAAAGCCGTAGGCGTCCATATCTACCGCTTATGGGCGTTAGGGGAATCAGACCTTACGCACCATTGAGAGTACTCAGACAGTTTGGTATGAGACAAGTTATCCTAACTGTGGGTAATATGGGAGAGTTTGTACGAGATTATGAAAAAAGGTCGCATTGAGCGAATAAAAGATGCTTAGAAAGATTGCGAACGTAATAAGAGAAGATGAGTTGGATCAGGATCCAAACAATCCAAGTCATGATGAAAATTACTATGAGTGACTTAGGGCTGAGTTAGCTGACACTGCCACTCCAGGACCATATCTGTAGGCTGTACAAATTCCCCAAAGATAGGGAAGCTGCGAATGCCATCCAAGTTAGGAGAATGAAATGGCGAGTATAAGGAAGAGAAATGTGTTACACCTCGTATCTTTGAAGAAGCATTTATCAAATTTGAAACATAAGTACGTTGAGTTATGGTTAAGTAAAACCACTTCGAAATATAAGCAAGCATTATCAAGTACATTTAATGAGTGACGGATGTATATAAGGTATAACAGAAGGTTTTATAAGAAAATGAGTGGAAGAAATGGAGTAGTACGACTTTGGAGAAAGGATGGGTAAAGTTTCGCGTGAAAGTTTTGGTCCAAATTGAGGGACGAATATCTCTTAGCATATGAAGTGTTTTAAAGTGAAACAAAAGCCTAAAATGAAGTTCGTCGAGTCTAGTTTCCAACGCAATATACCGCTCGTCGATAGAACATCGGAGTAGAGAATTATGGAAGTTACAAGTTTGGCTGACAGAGCAGAAACGCGTGCTACAGTATTGCCACAGTACCGACTTGCTACAGTATTGCTACAGTACTGCTACAGTGAACCCGATCCGAATTTGACCCGTATATAAAGGGTAATAACCCCCTTTTTTCATCAGATTTGCCCAGAAAATTTCAAAAATTTGAAGAGAGATAGTGAGGGAATCAAAAAGTGAGCAATTTTCAAGTAGCGGAGTAGTGGTTTAGTGTCACGACCCGACCAGGGCCATGACGGGTACCCGGGGCTAACCACCGAGCACCACTCATTCTATTACTCATCCTGCATTCATTCATATTTCTTATGCTCATAATCATAGAAAGCTATTTTCATTTGAAACATATTCACTTTATATACATAAGCCCTTCGGCTATCAAAATAATACATATACACATACGATGGGAAACTGTGAGACCATACTATCCACACATACGTATCTACGAGCCTCTACTAGAGTACTACACATATGGACGGGACAGGACCCCGTCATGCCCAAAACATATATATACCAAAAGAATAAATCAATGGCACCTCCGGAAAAATGGAGTGCTCTTAGTCAGCTAACAACTCCTACGAGTCTGGGTCGCCTCCCTGTCTACCTGTGGGCATGAACACAGCGTCCAAAGAAAACGGACGTCAGTACGAACATTGTACTGAGTATGTAAGGCATCAACAATAATAATACATAATAGGAGCATAACGGATAGCATAAGATAAAAGAACTGTTCATTTCTCATAATACCTTTTTGAACATTCGCCATACGTACTTACCCCTTTATTCCTCTAAAGATACACTTGTTACATCCACATGCTTACATATGCAATAATTTACAATGCAGTACAGCCACGTACCCGGCCAATATGGCTCGGTATCATCCGTACTCGGCCCCCTCGGGACTCGATAATATCCGTACTCGGCCCTCCCGGGACTCGATACTATCCGTACTCGGCCCTTCTATCCGTACTCTGCCCTTCCGAGACTCGATGCTACCCGTACTCGGCCCTTTCGGGACTCGATGCTACCCGTACTCGGCCCTTTCGGGACTCGATGCTATCATACATACATACATATACTTAATGTTACCATACATCTATCATTAAAGCATACATTAGAACATTAACGACAACCATGGCGAAGTCGGGGTGACATGAGGTCGTGGACCCCCGATTACATTATGGAGCACATAATCATCATATCTCACCTTAAAGGGACTAACGTTTTAAGGTGAGTGTACACAAGAAAAAACATCATTGGAACCATACTTAGAATCATTAACTTCATGGGCATCATATCTCACTTTAGGATTCTTTAGACTTAATTTATCATCATCAATTATCATACTCGTGTCTTACCTCTTTTCTTTATCTCATACATATGTATCTCCTTACAGTCATAGACTCATCATCATCACTATCGTGCTCATAATGTGTCTCTTATCTTTATCTCATATGACTATTCATGAACATAGACTCTTGGTTCTTCGGAATGTAGGAGATTCATGGAGAAGGAGGGAAAGTCGCGCCATAAAATTCATGCCCAAAAAGGAAGGGACTAACATCATAAGGTGGATCTAGCAACAATGAATATTATCAAGGAATCGTATGAAGGTCATTAGCTTTGTAGAAACATCATATCATGATATTTAGGGTTCCTAGACTTGGGCTCATCATCATATTCGTAACATACCTCTTAACTTTATCTCATGAGAGCTCTTTATAACGTAGACTCATCATTTCTGATACATACATATATGTAGAGAAGTCATAGAAAGATAGGAAGATTCATACCATAGAGTCATGCCTTAGAAAGAAAGTACTAGCCTTACATACCTCTTTCGTTTAACAATTCTATCGCTTGATTGCTCTTCTTCAACGCTCACGTTTCTACCTTGAGAGAATTCGCATCAACATTAGCTAATCGATTATAAGAACGTGCTTACTAAAGCTAGAGAAAATTGGGCAGCATTTCCTTTGTTTATACAACTTTCTCCATATTCCATATCAACTCCAAAACATCAATAATAACAATCACAATATTATAGGCAACAATCATCATTCATCTACATTATCCACATTTCATAATTTCACTTCAATTCCTCCATAATCATGGTCATAGTTCACTATTACGTTCTCTCTGTTATATCCCGTATTTTTGTACATTGGGATATTGTAAGCTAATCGCGACAAGTTTAAGACAAGACTATTTTGGGATACGAGGTAGAGACTTTTAACCTCCGATTTTTTTGTTTTAATGCACAAAGTGCTTATAAATTTTATTTGGTATATATATATATTATTGGAGATTAGGGATTAATTAATTGGGATTAGATTATTAAGCAAGAATTAGTGATTAAGTAAATTAATTAAGATTAATTAACAAAGTGGGCCCTACCCGATATATTTTTTAAAAAAAAAAATAAGAGAAAAGATGACACATAAGGGGGGCACGTGTAGGGATTGGGAGGCTCACATATATATCATCAAAATGACTCATTAAATCACAATCCATACCTTAGTTGAATCAAGAACAAAGAACAAGAAAGAATTGAAGAAAAAAAAAAGGAAGCTCTCGGCCATGAATGCTTGGGCCGAGCATTGAAAGAGTGAAGGAGAAAAATTAAGATTTTAAGGTGTTATACACCTTCAAGGATTTCAACGTGAATTTCTCCTTGGAGTCAAGTTGATTAAGGTAAAGATTTGACCTCTTTTATACACATTTTGGAGACAATTTAAGTTTGTATAAATTGGTAGTTGTGTGATGGATATAAGGAGTTATAAATGTTGATGTAAAAAAATAAATTGAGCCGTGTAGGGGGCTGTTCTAATTAGGCAAGGAGAATTAATTTTAAGTTGCATTATAGTTGTTGTTATCACGGATTATATGGTGAAGGAATGAAAGAATTAGAAAGTTAAGGTTGAAGTTGTGTTGATATGAATATGTTGTTATTCTTATTGAATTGCAAGAGTTGAAGGTATGATTATATTCATATGTTATGGTTGGTGTTTCTGTGTTAGCAGGAGGGTAATTGGAAATTCGGGATAGGCGAGTATATAGGGGAAGTCTTTGCCCGATTTTCGTTAAGTCTATAGCTAATAGGAAAACCTTAAAACGAGAATGTGTGAACTAAAAGATAAGTCCTATAAACAATGGGCTATAGATTGGTGAACTAGACAGTGTAACTACTAACGATAACGTTACTCTTATATTAAATAGGCTAAGAGAACGACGAGGCGAATGGATTCAGGAGTAGTCACTAACAGGTATGTAAAGCCTATCCCTTCTTTCTTTTGGCATGTCCTAGATGTGAGTAAGATAAGATATGAGCTTTGGGGTAATTCTATTCATAAGTTCCGAGCATGTTTTATGATTCTTATTCACTTCTTGATATTAGAATTCTTAAAATAGTCGACCTACTGCCCTCGAGCTTTCTATATAATCGGGTAGTAAATGATACATGAAAGTTTCTATTCCTGAAAAACTCTATATTGACTAATGACCATAACTTTTAAAAGCTGTCTCGTATTAACTTGATACATGTCTATGATCCCTGAGGCGTTATCTGACATAGTTTGTAATGATATTCAAAGAGTACTGAGTGTGACTATTATCCTGATACTCGAGCGTTGATTAATCTACTTATCTATTGAGTCTCAAAAGATGATTTATATGCATATGGTTGCTCACTACTCTGCTCGTGCATGCTGTTATTACTTCTTTCACCGAGTCCCGGGCCGGGTATGTTATCGTGCACAGTTTCACTGCATTGTTCACCGAGTCCCTCACTAGAGGGCCGGGACACGTTATATGTATATGTATATGATGATATGATGACATGATGATATGATGATACGGGGATGGCGGCCAGGATGGCATATGATGATTCTATTTACCGAGTCCCTCACTAGAGGGCCGAGATACGTTATATATGCATATGTACAGGATGATTATCTAATTATGTCACTAAGTCCCATAACGAGTTGGGTATGATATTGACACGCATGATTTATGTTTCAAAGGCAAGCCTTGTGGTTTTCCAAGCTATTGTGCTAGTTTTCTATACTCCTTGTTTCGGTATGATCCTGTTCTTTTGTATTTCATGCTTTACATGCTCGGTACATATTTTTGTCTTGACCCCTTTCTTCGTGGGCTGCGTTTCATGCTACGCGCGATACGTACGCTCGTTTTGGTGATCCGCCGACTTAGGATATCTATTCAACTATCTTGGAGTGCTCCTTGTTCCGGAGCACAGCTTTTTGGTACGGATCCTTTTTGTTGTATATATGTGTACGTCCGGGGGTACGGCGGGGCTGTCCCGTCATATGATACTGTTGTTACGCTTAGAGATCTGTAGACATATGTGTGGGTCTTTATATAGTTCTTTTTTGTTTAGTTGTGTATATATGACTTATGTTTTGGGACGTTCCCATTTATAGTGGCAGCCTTGTCGGCTTGCGTATGTATATATGTTTTGGGATACTGTATGTAGTGGAAGCCTTGTCGTCTTGCATGTATATTGTTAGGACGTTCCCACATGTTATGATAGCCTCGCCGGCTTATGTACGATGTTATCTGTTGAGAGTTGTAACCCCTCAGGAGACAGGTTGCGGTGATATGTATATATATGCGACAGTTTTGAGATGACGTCTTGCTTTTTTATATAAGTTCCTTATCATGCTAGTAATGGGCTGATTATAGCTGTGTGTGTATACGAGTGTCCAGCTTGGGCACTAGTCGCGGCCTACGGGTTGGGTCGTGACAAAAGTGGTATCAGAGCAGTTCATCCTCGGAGTGTCTACAGACCGTGTCTGGTAGAGTCTTGTTTATCGGTGTGTTGTGCACCACATCTATAAACAGGAAGCTGCAAGACATTTAGGATGTTATCTTTCCTTCTTACTCTAGATCGTGCGATAGAGCTGTATTATCAGGATGATTCCTCCCTAACAGATTACTATGTTTACAGCGATGCCTCCAAAGAAAGCGACAGCTGCCCAGAAGGGCAAGTCAGTAGCTGGAGAGACCAGCCAGACCCGGAGAGTTACTAGGGCCCGTGCCCAGCCTGAGCCTGGGGTTGTGCTCCAGTCAGCGAGCTCTGCTACACCGCCACTACCAGAGGAGCATAGGGCAGCAGCAGCTGCAGATGGGGGTGGATCCGCGGCTCCGGAGGTTCGTGCCGAGCCTCCGGCTCCTCGGCCCGGGCGGAGGATAGGGCTATGAGAGATGCAGTCCAGTTGCTTACCAGATTAGCGGCAGGACAGGCTCGCAGGCAAGGACTAGGGGTTGACCAGATAGATAGACATGACAGTCTGAGAGCCGTGATTTTCTAAGCTATAATCCTCCATAGTTTTTCGGGTCGAAGCCCGAGGATGACCCGCAGGAGTTTATTCGGCAGATTCAGGGTACGTTGCGGCTAATTAAGGCTTCTAAGATTGAATCTGTTGAGTTAGCGTCGTATCGATTGCGGGATGTAGCTGTCAATTGGTATGAGTTGTGGGAGTTGTCTAGGGGCGAGGATGCTCCTCCAGCAGTATGGGATGAGTTTGTGGAGGCCTTTCTTGGCCACTTTACGCCTCCGGAGATGCGGCGAGCTAGGGTTGATGGATTCCTACGGTTGAGGCAGAGGGCAGGGTGTTCGAGAGTATAGTCTAGAGTTTGACTCATTGGCTAGACATGCACCCACTATTGTAGGCGATATGGCCAGGTAGGATGCATCGATATGTGGTGGGATTGGATCGTTATCTGGTTGATAGTTGTATGGTAATGGCTTCCCAGCCAGGGATGGATATTGCTCGGGTACAGGCGTATGCACAGGGGATGGAAGATCGACACAGAGGGCGTCAGCCCTGTCACACCCCGATCTTGATCAGGGTGTGATGGGCACCCGACCCCGTGACCGGAGCCGAGCGAACCCGCTGACCCTTACTACGTAAAATTTTTTTTTTTGAAAACCTTTAAGACAAGTAAACATAAATAGATGACTGAAATACTCTTTTGTTGCTTTTAAGTCAAGTAAAGCATGTAACGGTATATAACTCGTGTCATAATACAATCTGACTCCCGGAACCCACGACTCTGTCTGCAAAGTCTCTAACTGTAATCAGAAATCCTGGCACGTGTGCTATGACTCGCGCCACACTCCAAGCCAAATGGAGCTTGCCAACTTCGCCGGAAGATCTTCTATCCGGCTTCTATCCGTCCGGGTGTACTGCGTGGCATGAACGCGGCCCCCGAACAGGGGTCGGCGCACGAGCAATGTCGAGTATGTAAGACATGAACAAGAACAACATAGTAAAAGGCCGTACATATGGAGACGGATCATGTGTAAGACGGTAACTCCGTGCGGAGTAATAACTATATGGAAGCGGAGTACCACGGTATAGAGAGCAACCGTACATGTGAGTGCCGCCTCGGGGCGGAGGCCATGCACGCTTAGCTTTTTCTTTTTCTTATTCGAACACGGTGTTTCTTGTTTTTGTACATAGAAAACGATACTTTTCTTTAAAACGAAGACTTTTTACTTGCGGACAGACGCCGAATTCATCGCTCTCCCAACCCCCTCCCCAACGTTGTCCCAAGTATATCATATTATATATATATATATAACGGGTAACGACGCCGCGTACGGCTCTCTCGTAAATCCCGCGTCCGGGCATCCCGCGTCCGGATGATAAGCCGTATTTGAATCGGGTGGACACGGTTTCTCCCCATTCCCCACATATACAGTGTATACAAGTACATTCATCAATATCAGGTATTATATACATTATCATATAAACAGTTAAACAGCATGCATGGGAGCCCAAGGATAAGCTATAACGCTATCGGAGTGACGTAAGGTCGGTAACCTCCGATTTTATTATGAAATAACCATGGGCGCTTTATCTCACCTTGAAGGAACTAGTAGTAAAGCGAGACAATCAATGAAGGTCAACATCATGAGTAAACATGGAGTAGAATCATAGTATAGCGTTTCATGTACTTTGAAACCTTTAGACATGAGATCATTCTCGTCATAGTCATCATAGTACCATTCTCATTTTTTTTGACATCGTCATAGCCATTGAAAAACATAGCCTTGACTATTATCGTTATATACCTTTCTTATTCCTGGCTTCATTATTATCATCATAGAACTATGGTCGTCGTTTTAGTTAGTAGGACTTTTAATATTGTAAAACTTGATTTTTAAAGAAAAAGAAATATTTTGGAAAACAGTTATAAACTTTTAGTAAGGAAAAATCATGTATTGGAGTCAAAAGTTTAGTTAAAACAACTACTAATTTGATAGTAGGAGCGATAACCAAAAACTTTTATTAGCTATAGCATGGAAATAAGCTTACTGTAACAATAAGAAGGGATTTGGGAATAGTGGGCCCGCCTCGGTCGAATGAGGCGGCGTACACAATTTACGTATAACACATTTCATAATGTTGCTTATGGAAGTCTTAGGATGATCGGGTCGTATTCTTGCAAGTCCTAGGGTGTTTCGACCTTTCTTTCATTATCCAAGCACTTTTGGTTCAATGCCTGCGAATGAATAGTAACTAGTTTTCAATCTCGGATTTCTAGAGTTAGGGAAGTCCCCGAGGCGCGAAATCAAGCCTATACGTCTAGGACATGCCAAAGAAAGAAAGTAAGGTCTTACATACCTCTTTCGCTCCGCGCGACTCCAAATTCAAGTTCCAAATCCGCCAAAATCTACAAATTGGTCACATTTACCAAACCTTAGTTAGGGGCATTTATGAGTTGATTCTTCAAAGTAACACTTTATGCGCCGAAATTTAAGAAAGATTTCCCCTATACATACTCCATCCCACCAAGTTCAACTTGGCTAATTTCAATCAACAACAATCGGGAATTCAACCCAGCCAAACCAACAACAATACGAACAATTATTCTAGCAACACTTATAGCATTCAAAACAATTCAATCAACATACCATTTCACCCAACACCTTCCAATTTCAACAAAAGCGATAACGACTTAATTCTTTCTTCCGAATTCACATACTTCGTCAACACTTCCATACGTTTACATTATCATTTCCATTAATACAAGAAACTATGTTGAAATCACATAATGTTCCAAATCAGTCCGCTACACTTACTCCTTCACTTTGGGGCGTCAAACATGCATTTCATGCCCTAGAATTCATAACAACGACAATCAAAATACTAACTAACATTGTTTCATTTCTTACTTATCAAACGCCCCACAAGTCGCTACATCCACAACACACAACATTCCACGAGTTTCCTTCATTTTCTACTCATTACAACAAGACATAAACATGTTGAATGCACTTAATCTCTTACTTTAACACAACACACACCATACGGCCACACATGTGCATACACACGGCCATACTCCATCTTCTATATTTCCATGATTTTTGCTCATTTTATCATAAAATACATAACAACAACAATCAACATATTACCTATAATTAATTCATTCTTTCCTACACAACACAATACTACACCCACGGCTACACCTTCAACATGCAAAATTTTATGTTTTTCATTCCCTTCTACACATTACAACATGCACCAAGCATCCATAACACAAGGAGGGAGATTGAACCTTACCTCTTTCCTTAATCTTCAACTCTCGGCTAGAGTTAGAAATTGCAAGAATAATTGGTTTCCTTGTTCCAACAACCCTTCCATGTTAAAGAGAACCTTCCATTTAGTGGAAATAATAGAAGAGAAAAATATTTTTCCTTCTCTCTCTCTTGGCCCTTGTTGGCCGAACTCTCCTTCTTGCTTCTTTTTTTTTTTTTTTCCTTTCTTTCTTTCTTTCTCTCAAAATCTCTAGAGTTTTCATGAGAATTATGACTAATAAGTCATATATATACATGTATTCCACCATTTTTACATATATTTATGGTTAAGTCCTTCAAGTTAGTCACTTGCTCCCTTTCTTCCCTTTCTAGACTTTTCTTTTCTTTTCTTGATTTTTCTTACTTGGTCAAAGAAGACCAAGTGTCTTCTTTTGTACACTTTGGCCCTTCAAGAATTTCCTTGAACCTTTGTAAAATTACCATTTTACCCCTAGCCTTCCACATTATTCCCATGATGCCACTTTGCAAATTTTTCCCTTTTTTACCCTCAACCTTTTTCAACATTTCCACAATACCAATATTCATAAATAATATTCCTCACAACTCCGACATTAAAACTATTTTTGAACATGGTCTTGTCCTTAATTTCTCACCATTGTCTTACAACATCCGGACGCACGAAATACGGGCTATAACAAGCCCGATAGAGATCATGACAGGGGCCAGCCCAAGAGGGCTAGATCGGCTGGTTATTCTGGGGAGTTTCGAGGCGGGCAGCCTCAGCAGTATACTAGGTATCCTTCTCGGCCCAAAGACGAGTGCACCCCATGATTCTCGGGTAGGAGACTTATTACACCCCAAGTTTCGAGACATTGAGATTTATTAGAGTTAGTTAGTTAACTATAGACACCGGAGTTATTGTCGAAAGGATGCAAGATCATTGATGCTCGTTTTGCAATACAAGAGTCCGAGTTCGTGTAATAGGTTATGGAAGGAAAGTTAAGGAAAAGGCCATTTTTCCATTTTGATTTAATGCGCTTATAAATATTATTGGCATGGAATATTAAGGCAAACTTTGGAATTCGGAAAATATTATATTTCAAGGATTAAGTGTGCGTCTTTGAATAGATGACTACGCAAGCAATAAAATTGGTCATCTTTATGACTTAAGAAATTCTAGAAACTTGGAGAGAAAGAAAGAAAGAAAGAAAAAAAAAAAAGAATAAGGGGAGTCATGTGGTCAGGCCACCTTGGTGTGGGCCATGGCCACATGGTTGGCTACTAATTGAAATAAAAGATGACCAAGTCATCTCATTTCATCATCTTCATCACTTGGAAACTTCAAGAAAATTTGAGAGAAAAAAAACAAGGCCATTCGGCCAAGAACTTGGAAAATTGAGGGTCAAGAATTGATCTCCAAAAATTATTTTCTCCTAGTTTCTCTACAAATTGGAAAGGTTATAGTCGGGTGGAGTGGTTGTTAGAACAAAAAAAACCGCTTTGTTTTGTGTTTGCA
>NW_026714271.1:0-24233 GCF_029784015.1 Lycium ferocissimum
ACAACACACGTATGTCTTAATTCCAACCAACATATAACCTTATTCTTTACAAATCGAAATTATTTCGCATTTTCCGAATATGCAAAAATGCCGGATGTAACAATTACAAGTTGGGTGATGCTTGTGTTACTATCATTATCTTGTAGATAAAGTCTTAAAAAGGGGCTAATCCATCATAATTGTTTCGAGGGTCGTAAATCAAGGTATGTAAAGCCTATTCCTTCTTTCTTTTGGCATGTCCTAGACGTAAGTAAAGTACGATATGAGCTTTGGGGTAATTCTATTCACTAGTTCCGAGCATGAGTTATGATTCTTATTCACTTCTTGATGTTAGAACTCTTAGAATAGTCGATCTACTTCCCTCGAGTCTTTTACATGATTGGATAGTAAGTGATGCGTATTCTTAAAGGTTCTATATTACTAACGGCTTTAACTTTCATAAGCTGTTTCGTATTAATTTGATACATGTCTATGATTCCGGAGGCTCTATTTGATATAGCTCATAGTGACATTCAAAGAGTACTTAATATGACTATCGCCTTTGATACTCAAGTGCAAGTTTATTCTATTTATTCTATTGAGTCTCAGATGATGATTTAATTTGCATATGGTTGCTCACTACTCTCGTGCATCGTTATTACATCTTTCACCGTGTCCGGGCGGGGTATGTTATCACGCACATTTTACTACATTATCACCGAGTCCCTCGCTGGAAGGCCGGACGCTATATATATGATATAATGATATGATGATACGATGATATGATGGCACCGGTCCATGATGGGCCGGGTACGGTATACGCGTACACGACTTTATTCACCGAGTTCCATATTGGGCCGGGTACGGTATATGATAATGATATGCATGATTTCATTCGTAAGGTACAGGTACAGTGACTTCTTGACTAATATACTTGTCTCCTGGAATCCCTACTTCGGTTATGATCTTTCTTATTGTATTTCATGCTTTATATACTCGGTGCATATCTCGTCTTGACCCCCTTTCTTCGGGGGTTGCGTTTCGTGCCCGCAGTGGGTACGCTCATTTGGTGATCCTTGACTTAGGATATCTATTCAGCTATCTTGGAGTGCTCCCTTGTCCCGGGAACTAGTTTTTAGTACGAGATCCTTTTGTTGTATATAAGTGTTTATCCGGGGGTACGGCGGGGCCTATCCCGTCATAATCTTGTTGTTACTCTTAAGTGCAGACATATGTGTGGGTTGTATATAGATGTTGTTTTGTTAGCATGACTTATACTTTGGAACGTTCCCATTCGTAGTGGCAGCCTTGTCGGGTTGCGTATATATATTTTGGGATGTTGTATGTAGTGGCAGCCTTGTCGGCTTGCGTATATATAGTTGGGATGTTCCCACACGTTATGACAGCCTCGTCGGCTTGTGTACAGTGTTATCTTTGATTTGTTGTAACTCCTCAGAAGACAGGTTACCTTGTTATATATGTGACAGTTCTGAGACGACGTTTTGTTTTTATAAGTTTCCTTATTATGTTCAGTTTCGGATCGATTATAGTTAACAGGTGTGTATACGAGTGTCTAACTCGGGCACTAGTCTCGGCCTATGGAGTTGGGTCGTGACAGCGGGTCCTCGTCCGACTTTGACCCAAAGAATTCTGGAGGGTTCAGACTAATAAAATCATAAGCTCTAGCACTGACAGCTCTATCACCATAACTCGTGCCCTGCCGCTATGTCACGACCTAACCAGAAGGCCATGATGGGCCCCCGGGGCTAATCTACCGAGCACCTAAGAACATATATCTCATAACCTTTCCTAGGTGGACCGCATGGGTATCATAATCTTTAAAGCATGCATCACCAGACAACGACACATTTCCATATAATCATAACTATGTCCATAAACATAGGCCAACAAGGCTAGCGAAATATAACACAACAACATGAACTGATAATGATATGGGACTTCTAACTATACATATCCGCCTACGAGCCTCTATATAGAGTACAGGAATCCATAAAGACGGGATAGGACTCCGCCGTGCCCAAGTATGTGTATACGGAAGAGTAGTACTAAAAGGCTGGCTCGGAACAATCCGGAGTGTTTCGAGACTCCACCGATGAAGCTCCTAAGGATCGAGATCCTTCTCCTGTCTACACGGGTATGAACACGGCGTCCCGAAGAAGGGACGTCGGTATGAACAATGTGCGAGTATGTAAGGCATGAATAACAACATAACAAGAACTATGGAGCATAACGTGGAATAAGGAAATAACTTGTACATCTTCTCGCCTCTTAAGGCGGATACCATGCATACTTAGCCTTTTAAAGAAAATGTTTTTCATCCATATATAACATTATAGTACTACGGAACGTACAACCCGATCCATATATATGTATTGTGTTGCTACGAAACGTGCGACCCGATCCATATATCATATCATCAACATATATGTATGTATTACCGCAGAATGAATGAGGTGTCAATAAAATGGTTAAAGGGAATTATGTGACCGCCGATAACAAGGAGAAGGTTAGGGAATCAGCAGGATTACCCAAGGGACAACAAATTGAAGTTAGAAGACAATGGTTGGGTGAAAGATGCAAAGATGCGATCATAAAGAAAATTGAGAAAACTTGAGATATATATCTATATATGTGTGCACAAGTTGTGGTATCATAAAGGAAGATGAAGACTCGACGAAAGAAGAAAGGAAAGGGTGTACTTTGTGAGGATTTCATGATAAGAACAAGAACCGACAGAACACTAGAAGGAGTATGATGCATATACGTGATGATGTAAACAAGTAGTTAAGAAGAAATACGGGACAAAAGGAGCTAAGCTAATGAAAGGACGAGTCGTGGTAATGGATGGTGTGGAATAGTGTAGTATAGACATAAATTGGAATTGGAAACCTAGGACAAGAAGAATTTCAAGGATATTAAGAAGATAATCGTGGATAAAGACTAGGATTAAATGAGCATGGCATAGTCGGACACTCCGTAAAAGGCCTAATGAATTCTGATGTCCCCATTAACCCATTAGCCCAGGGAACTACTAGCAATGAAAGGTAGAAATGAAGAGACAATAAAGAAGGCATCTGAATTGGATCTGATATATATAAGCATTTTGATTTGATACAAGAACTCAACTAGCAAAAAGGAAAACAAGTTAAACCATGCGATGAAAAGAGCTCTGGCATTATATGGAATAGAGGAGTTGAAGGATCGCTAAGGTCGGCCAGATGACTATCAAAGACGGTTAACACTCAAAGGTTACGATATATGAGAACATCCTCTAAAAGGAGGGAAGAACAGTTCGATTCGCGATGAGCTACAATATATTCGAAGCTCTAAAGAGGGAAATATATTGGATTGAAGGAGTTAGATCTTGAGATGAACCAATATATCAAGAATGCGCTAAACAAAAGTGAGAAGGACTAAATGCAAGTATATTAGGAGAAAAATGTGAAAAAGGAGGCATGACAAGATGATGAAGGTTTAGTGAATCAAAGAGAATAAGTTTCGTCAACACGATACATTGTATTCGAATATGACTCGAGTCATTCACGCCGAATTTTTTAGATACATTTAGATATGCAGTAAAGTACTCAAGGGGTAGCGAAGGAGTGAGAAAGCCGCATGTGACCAGGGATAAGTATAAGGGACAATCGGGATTAAAAAAAAAAAACTTGTAGCACTAGAAAAGATGAAAGCTTTAAAAGGGGAATACTTATAGGAAGTTCAATAGTCTTCAAAGGAAAGAAAGATAGTGTGCCTATGGATAGCAAGACAGCAGTACTGTTATATCCCGTGTTTTGCACATTCGGGAAAAATCGGACATAGATGTGACTTGTTAAGAGTAAGGCCAAATCTTGGTTCTATTTAGCATATAAGTTATCTATGAGAGGTATGGACGCGGAAGTATCGAGGAAGGCCTAAGGGGCAAAAATTGGAATTTTGAAAATTTGTTTCGGGAATTGCAAAATACGATTCACGACGAATTGGGCTCAATTAAATAAGAGAAAATGAGGCCCAACATTAAGGGGGGTGGCCAGCCAAGGCCAAGTGGCCCAAGGCCCACATGGAATTAAAATCCATGTGGTTAAATAGAATAAGCCACCATATTATTCTCCAAAGTTCCAAGAAATTTCAAGAAAAAAAAAAAAGAAGAACTTGGAAAGCAACCAAGCAACCCATTCGGCCAACAAGAAAAAAAAAAGAAAATTTCCAAGCCTTCAACTTTGATCCAAAATCTCTTCCTTCTCGAATTCTTAACAAGTTTAAGGCGCTCTTCGACATGGTATAAGTAGTTAAGCAAGAAAACTTCGTTTGCGGAAAGTGAAAATTTGAAGAAAAAGGTGAGATTTCTATCCTTTTATGTTATGGAAGAAGTGTATATGTTATGGTGGTTAGAATTGAACAAAATTATGGAATCGTTGTGTGTGCATAGCCGTGTAGTGCATGTGTGAGTTGTGGCCGTGTAGTATCTTGCTTGAAAGGGAGATGGATTGAATTTATTTAGTGTATTAATTGTGTTGTTGTGTTCTTGTGGAATAAATGAAAGGAGAATGGTTTAAGTTGGCATGAAAAATCCATTGTTAGGTTGTTGTAGGAATTATGTGATGTTATTCTAGTTTTATGTTAACATGGAAATGAAATTGTAAGATGCAGTTATGATGATTGTTGATGAAATTGAAAGATGGAAATATGCTATGAATATGCATGCTAAAGATTAAAAGTTTTGGATGTGTTATGGCCTTGTTGGAAAGTTTGCATATGTAGTATATGTTGCGAATATTTTGTAGAAATGATATGAAGTGTTTCCGAATTGTATTTGAATGGTTTTGGATTAGTAAATGGATATAAGAATGTTGACATGAAGTTGGAAAGGTGAAGTCGGAATGGAAGCCATAGTATTATGTTGGAAGAAGATTAGTTGTATTATATTGTGATTTGTAGTGATTGTTGTTATTGTTGGTGTTGTTGATGTTGTTGTTGGATTGGTTGTTGTCATTTAAGCTAGTTTAATGCTCGGGATGTTGAATTTATAGGGGAAATGCTGCCGAAATTTCGGTAGGCAAATATGGAGTTAAACTTGGAGTTCTTAAAAGCTTGTAACTTATTTGGTAACTATGACCAATTGTAGATTTTGGTAGAAACGGGAGTGGAGCTCGAGGCGGCGTAAGGCGCGATCAAGGTATGTAAAGCTATCCCTTTCCTTCCTTTGGCATGTCCTAGGTGTACTAGGTTTGGATTTGAGCCTCGGGGGTTATTCTATTCATAGAAATCCGAGTTTAAATTTGAGTACTATTCATTCGGTAGCAATTGAACTAAAATCCTTATCTTTGGTCAAAAGAATGCTTAAACCTTTATAACGGTTGCCAATGGACCTGAATCGCTCCGGAACCTTTATGGATGGCTTAAGGGAGCCTAATCTTTGTAATTCATGTTTGCCGCCTCGACTCGACCCGAGGTGGGCCACGAGTCCCGAGACTTGTGTATTGCTTACTTGATTTCTATTTGGAATAATAACTAAAGAACTAGTTTTGTATAAAGAAACATAAAATGGATTTTCTTTTAAAAGAAAACCACTCCGAAGAGGGTGCGAGGTTTATTATTTAAACTCTTCAAAACCACTCGAATGGGGTGCGATGGCTCGACTTATGCCTAAGTGTGCTATGGCCTTGGTGCATATACGAGTGAGCCATGGCCTCGGCCGATCCCCACGAGTGTGCTATGACCTCGGCTACGTCGGGCGCGCTATGGCCTTGGCTTATGCACGAGTGTGCTATTTTCCAAAACCACTCCGCAAGGGGTGCGGGGTTTTACTATTTCATTTCATTTACTATTTATGTTTACACTATCATTAATAATACGCCCCGAAGGGGCCGTGATCACTATTATGCCGGAAGCGGCAATGCCGAAGGGGCCATTGTTGATGCGGCGGGAAGCGGCTGCCGAAGGGCTATTATTATTATTTCGCCGGAAGCGCGCGCGTGTGATAGTATTACCTACCTTGAAAACGTTAGTTAGATTGCGATTATTTATTAAAGCTTGTATTAGGGCTTTGTGTATTTATTTATGTTTTTACGTTGACGGAGGTACACGGTATTGGGTTGGTTGTGACTCCTTTCTTCCTAAATTGCGCGGTTGCTATTATCTATCCTCGCTTTACATATTCAGTACATATTCCGTGCGACCCCCTTTCTTCGGGGCCGCGTTTCATGCCGCGGTACGGGGGGGGACGCGACTCGGCGATCCGGCTACTTATGGGGAATCCGGCGCTAGGAGTCGGACAACTCCACTTGTTCGGAGAAATTTGTTCCTATTTTGGTATAATTTTGTGTATATATTCGTAAATCGTACTTTTAGACGTCGCGAACGCGTGGGTGTTATGGGTACTGTTTGGTCTTGTCAGTCACTATGTTGTTGTACAGAAGTAGCGGTAGCCTCTTCGGCCCGCCTTGTCTTATACCATGTATATATTTATGTATGTGTATATACGTCAGTACTTTTAAGACGCTTTAAGTTATGTATCGACTTTAGTGTTTTATCTAGAATTTCAAAAAAAAGTCTATGAATCGCCATATTTGGGTGCTAGTAGTAAATGTTGAATCCTTAGACAGGGTAAGCCCGGTCACTTGTCACGGCCCTAGGTTGGGTCGTGACATAAAAGTGGCTATCGACGATTCGTCCTCGGCATGTTCGCAGACGGTGTCTAGTAGAGTCTTGTTTATCGGTGTGTTGTGCACCACATCTATAAACAGGAAGCTACGAGACATTAATAGGGTGTCATTCTTTCTTTCGTGGTAAAGATCGTGCAGATAGAGGCTGTGTCGTAAGTAAAGTCCTAATCTAATAATACGTATGATTTCGGTAATGCCTAGGAAGGGTAAAGCGAAGGCGGCTCCGAGAGGCAAGGCCGTTGTGGATGAAGCAGGTAGCCAAGCCCCCAGGTCTACCAGAGCTCAGACTCGCACTGGGATACGCATTCGGTCCCAGGGTTCTCCTACTTCCCCATCCTCGGAGGGGCTCGAGAGAAACGGCCGACCCGGCCCGACTCCGAGCACCTACTGCCGGTGCCTCCCGGCACCGACCGGATATCCGAGAACCGGGGAAATAAAGAGATGAAGGATGCTATACGTTTGCTAACCCGGATACTTACTACTCGAGGCACGGGCAACGGGGAAGGGGCCACGAATACCGGATAGAGCCGCTGGTGCCGGGCCGAGATTTTCTTACCCTAAATCCCCCGAATTCGAGGCACGGACCCAAATGTCGATCCCCGGAGTTTATAGATGGTATCGGATATAATGAGGGCGTCGGCTACGGAGTACGTCCGAGCTAGCCTCTTATAGGCTACGGGGTATAGCAATTAATTGGTTTCGGTCATGGAAGTTATCCGGAGGGAGGATGCCCCTCCGCCGACTTGGCGAGAATTCTCGGATGCCTTCTTGCGCCATCATATGCCAATTGAGGCGGGCAAGAGTCGACCGGTTCCTTAACCTGCGGCAAGGTAGCATGTCTGTTAGGGAATATAGTGTGGAGTTTGATTCTTTAGCGAGATATGCCCCTGCTATCGTGCAGAATATGGAGGATAGAATCCATCAATACGTAAGGGGGTTAGAGCCGGAGTTACAGGAGGCTTGTATGGCAGTTTCCATGCAACCGGGTATGGATATAGCTCGTGTGCAAGCTTATGCCCAGGGATCAGAAGATCGTAAGCGACAGCGAGAGGCCACCCTAGGGCAGAGTAGTGGTCAGCCCAAGAGGGCCAGGTCGGAGGGTCAGAATAAAGGTTCCACCAGAAAGCAGACCCCAGTCTAGCGCATTCTCGCAGTTTCAAGGATCTCAGCGGGGTAGGGAGGCTTTTCCTAGACAAAGACAAAATTTTCTTATGCGTCGGGCTCCCGGCGGCGGCGGGGGTCGGGGCGGAGGGTGATGCCCCCTCCCCAATGTGCGACTTGCGGGAGACGCCACGTAGGGCGATGTCGGCGTGGCGTGTGTTATACTTGTGGTGATCCCACGCATTATGCTAGAGAGTGTCCACAAGGAGTGGGCCATACTGTCCTTGGAAACTCGGCAGCAGCATCGTCACCTTCGGTGAGAGCCCCCGAGACAGGACCCCAGGCTTCCTCCGGTCGAGGTAGGGGCAGGTAGAGCACTCGATTCCCAAAGACGGGGGCCACATCGTATCTTTGCGCTAGGGGAGCGGATCCAGAGGCTCGACAGATACACCACCAGGTAATCTACGTTAGTGAATTTGTTATATTGATTGGCAAATGATTTATATGTGCTACTCATAAAAATAAATTTCCCCGCTTTATTTATAAGACCTTATAAGGTTCGTTTAACATTCGAGGACGAATGTTTTAAAGGGGGAGGATGTTATATCCGTGTTTTGCACATTCGGGAAAAATCGGACATAGATGTGACTTGTTAAGAGTAAGGCCAAATCTTGGTTCTATTTAGCATATAAGTTATCTATGAGAGGTATGGACGCGGAAGTATCGAGGAAGGCCTGGGCAAAAATTGGAATTTTGAAAATTTGTTTCGGGAATTGCAAAATACGATTCACGACGAATTGGGCTCAATTAAATAAGAGAAAATGAGGCCCAACATTAAGGGGGTGGCCGGCCAAGGCCAAGTGGCCCAAGGCCCCATGGAATTAAAATCCATGTGGTTAAATAGAATAAGCCACCATATTATTCTCCAAAGTTCCAAGAAATTTCAAGAGAAAAAAAGAAGAACTTGGAAAGCAACCAAGCAACCCATTCGGCCAACAAAGAAAAAAAAAGAAAAATTTCCAAGCCTTCAACTTTGATCCAAAAATCTCTTCCTTCTCGAATTCTTAACAAGTTTAAGGCGCTCTTCGACATGGTATAAGTAGTTAAGCAAGAAAACTCGTTTGCGGAAAGTGAAAATTTGAAGAAAAAGGTGAGATTTCTATCCTTTTATGTTATGGAAGAAGTGTATATGTTATGGTGGTTAGAATTGAACAAAATTATGGAATTGTTGTGTGTGCATAGCCGTGTAGTGCATGTGTGAGTTGTGGCCGTGTAGTATCTTGCTTGAAAGGAGATGGATTGAATTTATTTAGTTTATTAATTGTGTTGTTGTGTTCTTGTGGAATAAATGAAAGGAGAATGGTTTAAGTTGGCATGAAAAATCCATTGTTAGGTTGTTGTAGGAATTATGTGATGTTATTCTAGTTTTATGTTAACATGGAAATGAAATTGTAAGATGGTTATGATGATTGTTGATGAAATTGAAAGATGGAAATATGCTATGAATATGCATGCTAAAGATTAAAAGTTTTGGATGTGTTATGGCCTTGTTGGAAAGTTTGCATATGTAGTATATGTTGCGAATATTTTGTAGAAATGATATGAAGTGTTTCCGAATTGTATTTGAATGGTTTTGGATTAGTAAATGGATATAAGAATGTTGACATGAAGTTGGAAAGGTGAATTTGAATGGAAGCCATAGTATTATGTTGGAAAGAAGATTAGTTGTATTATATTGTGATTTGTAGTGATTGTTGTTATTGTTGGTGTTGTTGATGTTGTTGTTGGATTGGTTGTTGTCATTTAAGCGAGTTTAATGCTCGGGGATGTTGAATTTATGGAAATCTTTGCGAAATTTCGGTAGGCAAATATGGAGTTAAACTTGGAGTTCTTAAAAGCTTGTAACTTATTTGGTAACTATGACCAATTGTAGATTTTGGTAGAAACGGGAGTGGAGCTCAGCGAGCGTAAGCGCGATCAAGGTATGTAAAGCTATCCCTTTCCTTCCTTTGGCATGTCCTAGGTGTACTAGGTTTGGATTTGAGCCTCGGGGTTATTCTATTCATAGAAATCCGAGTTTAAATTTGAGTACTATTCATTCAGCGCAATTGAACTAAAATCCTTATCTTTGGTCAAAAGAATGCTTAAACCTTTGTAACGGTTGCCAATGGACTGAATCGCTCCGGAACCTTTATGGATGGCTTAAGGGGAGCCTAATCTTTGTAATTCATGTTTGCCGCCTCGACTCGACCCGAGGTGGGCCCACAGTCCCGAGACTTGTGTATTGCTTCACTTGACTCTATTTGGAATAATAACTAAAGAACTAGTTTTTGTATAAAGAAACATAAAATGGATTTTCTTTTAAAAGAAAACCACTCCGAAGAGGGTGCGAGGTTTATTATTTAAACTCTTCAAAACCACTCCCGAACGGGGTGCGATGGCCCCCGCTTATGCCTAAGTGTGCTATGGCCTTGGTACGTACCGAGTGAGCCATGGCCTGCTGATCCCTCGAGTGTGCTATGACCTCGGCTTACGTCCGGCGCGCTATGGCCTTGGCTTATGCCCGAGTGTGCTATTTTTCCAAAACCACCCGCGGGGTGCGGGGTTTTACTATTTCATTTCATTTACTATTTATGTTTACACTATCATTAATAATACGCCCGAAGGGGCCGTGATCACTATTATGCCGGAAGCGGCAATGCCCGAAGGGGCCATTGTTGATACTGAGCCGGAAGCGGCTGCCCGAAGGGGCTATTATTATTATTTCGCCGGAAGCGGCGCGTGTGATAGTATTACCTACCTTGAAAACGTTAGTTAGATTGCGATTATTTATTAAAGCTTGTATTAGGGCTTTGTGTATTTATTTATGTTTTCTGTTGACAGAGGCTGCAGGTATTGGGTTGGTTGTGACTTCTTTCTTCCTAAATTGCGCGGTTGCTATTATCTATCCTCGCTTTACATATTCAGTACATATTCCGTACTGACCCCCTTTCTTCGGGGGCGCGTTTCATGCCCGCAGTACGGGACGCGACATTTCGGCGATCCAACTACTTAGGGGGAATCGGTGACACAGGAGTCGGACAACTCCACTTGTTCCGGGAGGCTGTGTTCTATTTTGGTATAATTTTGTGTATATATTCTCGTAAATCGTACTTTTAGACGTATGAATACGTGGGTGTTATGGGTACTTGTTTGGTCTTGTCGGTCACTATGTTGTTGTACGAAGTAGCGGTAGCCTCTTCGGCCCGCCTTGTCTTATACCATGTATATATTTATGTATGTGTATATACGTCAGTACTTTTAAGACGCTTTAAGTTATGTATCGACTTTAGTGTTTTATCTAGAATTTCAAAAAAAAAGTCTATGAATCGCCATATTTGGGTGCTAGTAGTAAATGTTGAATCCTTGACGAATGGTAAGCCCGTCACTTGTCTTGACCCTAGGTTGGGTCGTGACAAGTACTGCCTGAGATTAAGGAGCACCTCGTAAGTCATAAAATTCCAAGCCACTGGTTATATCAATTGTGAGAGTGTATGGCATAGAACCATATAAACAATTGCCATGATGAGATGGCAAACAGAATGGTGCAAGGACGACGATAAGGAGCCAAAGAAGAATGGAGGTTAGTTTAAGTCTCAATTAGTCACGGGCATAAGAGAGCCAAGGACTTAAGTAGAAAGCATAATCGTAATGACATGAAGTTATGATTAAGCGAGATATTATCTTAGTCCCATGTGTATGAAGTTTATGTTGGAATTATGTAAAGATCTAAGTAGAGGAAATCGGAGAAAATTTTCAAATATGAATATGATGATTTTATAAGGAATTAAGGGGGATCTGACCAAGGAATTAAAAGGAGATGATATGGTATGTATATAAGGCGACTAGTACAAAAAGGGATAATCTAAAATAGCACCCAAGAAGCAAGCAAGGAAGGGTGCCATATCTGAACAAGAGAATTTGTCTAGTAGTAGAGAAATAAGGAGCAAGGCAAAAGAGAACACCATTAAGGTGCTCCGTTGGCAGGGAGCCATAGCAACCATGAGTTAAGACCATCTTAATGGCAACAGGTCCTAGGACGGTAACTAGATATCAGTTGACCACTGGGTACATACATAAGGACATGAGGATGTGAAACTAATGAATGAGTTCGACAAAGAATTGGGAGAATATAAAAGAAGACTAATGAGCCCATAGTATAAGAGCATGGAGATCAGAAATAAAAGGAGGATAACCATTTCAAGAAATTAATGATAGCATTGTAAGCTCGCAAGCTACAACATTCGAGGACAAATGCTTTTAAGGGGGGAAGGATGTTACACCTCACACTTTCAAGAATGAGCATGCGACGTATTTCACCGTATTAATGGAGTATCGGAGACGTCCTGTGAAGTTTTGAAAGGTACAAGCCATGAGAAGTACGTAACAATAAAGTAAAGGATGAATTACGATCTCGTAAGTCGTAACCGGGAAGGACAACCTTGGAACCAAAGGACATGACCATTATCAAGTATGATTAATGATAAATATCATGTATGGAGAGTTTCGGAAGCCATATGGAGTAGCTTATGAAAATCGAGAACATAATCGTCATTACAAACTCGATAGGTAAGTAAGTAATCGACGCTCGAGGGTTAAGACGATAGTCATACTAAATCCTTTCAAAAGTCGTTGGAACTATACAAAGGAAAGTCGCGGGACCCACGGACGAGCGTCAACCCAATCCGAGCCCGCCTATGGAAGGTATAGTCATTATACGCTACAGAGCCTTCTACGAGCATATCGAGGCGATCCGGTGCAGTCTACGAAAGTTACGGCCCTTTCGACATAGAACCCTTTAGAACAAAACTTTTTATGCAAACTTTGAAATCCAATCATACCAAAGACATAAGCACCATTATTCTAGTACATTACAAATGCTAACATTAAGAAGTGAATAAGAATCGTACACATGCTCGGATCACAAGAATAGAGTTACCCCGAGGCTCGTAGCATAGCCTACTTACAACTAAGACATGCCAAAAGAAAGAAAGGTTAGGCTTTACATACCTCGTCCGCGTCCTAAGCTAATCCAACCTTAAGTCTCGGCTTCCCAAGATCTACAACAACGTCGTTAGACACCAAACATTAGTCATAAGCACTTAGAAATCCAATTCTAAGCTAGCACTTCATTCTGATTTGGGCAGCATTTCACACAGTTAATTCAACAACCCGAGAATTCAACTCGCCAAATCTTCAACAACAATACCAACAACCATACTAACAACATCAATAAGTAATTCAAAACGTATTCTAACATTAGTAACTCCTTTCTACATAATTCGACAACATTCCAATTGCATTCAATTCACCACATACAATTAAGCCAACGCCATTGCTCATACATTCAAATACCAAATACGAAACCATTCAAACAAAACTCAAGAACATTTCAAACAATCCATACAATATTCAAACGTCCAACCAATGTGCAATGCCACCCGAAACCTTCCAATTCCCATAGGGATAACAACAACACATTTCTTTCTTCCAAATTCATAAACTACATCAACAATCCACACTTTAACAACATCATTTTCATAAATTCAAGAAACTACATTAAATTCACATTAGCTTCTAAAACAGCCCATATACGTTTTCCACTTCAACTTGAATCATTAACTCATCATTTTCATCATAGAATCCATACAACAACAACCAAAAACACTAAATAAAATTTTGTTCATCATAGTCTACCAAAAACAGCCCTCACGGCCACACTCCAACATGCAAAGTTTCATGAATTTCATCCATTTCTACACTCTACAACACACATAAACCATCCATAACTTATGAAAAGAAGATTAAACCTTACCTTTTCCACTTTGTTCTTCAACTTGGCTAGGATTGTGCTTGCAAGAATAAAGGCTTTGCTTGCTCCAACAACTACTCCATGTTGATAAGGACCTTCCAATGAGTTGAAAATCTAGAAGAAATAATTTTTTTGTGATCAATTTCCATGGAACCATTCGGCCAGCTCTTGGCCGAATTGCTCTCCTCTCTTTTTCTCCATGTCTCTCCAAGCTTCTAAGGAGGAAAAGATGACTACTAGTCTTGCTTGGTCATCTATTATGAACATATATTATTCATCCATGTGTACCATGGCCCACACATGGCTTGGATGAATTTAATTTGGTCAAGCCATGGGTGGTACCCCACTTATGTGCCACATGGCCAACTTGGCATTATTTCATGAAATAATAGTTTTTCATAATTTACTTTTAACCCCAAATTTTTCCTTAATATTCCATACTAATAAAATCATAAGCAACTTATGCCTTAACACAAAATCGAAGGTCAAAATTCTCAACCTCGTATCCCGGAATAGTCTTGTCCTTAACTTTTCATGATTAGCTTGGAATGTCCCAATGTACAAAATACGGGATATAACAGCTGTATTAACCTTTCCATTCTAAGACTGGTTCTCCCAAAAATTGAAATCGTACCTTTGTTGTTCTACAATCAACATTGGCATAGCAGGAGGCCAGTCAATCCATACCCATAATAACGTCAAAATCTAACATTTTCAACTCATGTAAATCAGCTATAGTATGGTGGTTGCAAACTGCAACCACACAATTCTTATATACCCGCCTAGCTACCTCCGGTTCCCCTACAGGTGTGGACACTTCAAAAGGTTTGATTGGCTCAGGTTTCACCCAATACGATTAGCAATATAAGGAGTAATATATGACAGAGTAGAACTCAGATTAATCAATGCATACACATCATAAGAGGATACCGACAATATACCTGTGATAACGTCAGGGGAGGACTCAAGATCCTGCCATCCAGCTAGTGGATATATACAATTCTGAGGACCACTGGAACTGGATGCTCCTCCCCTACCTCTACCGCGACCGGCTGGTGCCTACAAACCTTGTCCCACAGGGCATACGGATGATGAGGAACCGGCTACTGATCCCGTGGGCTGAACCCTATCTCTGCCGCCCCTCAATGGACAGTCACATATCATATGACCAATTTGACCGCAGGCATAACAAGCGTCCAAACATTGGCGGCATCGTCCCGAATGTGGCTTACCACATTAATTGCCTTTGATACAAGAACGGATACGCGAAAACGGGAAATTAAGAAGATAAACAAAAAGAAAAGAAAGATAGATAGATTGACACAAAAATAGGCACAATTAGGCAACCAAGGTTCTTCAATAACCAAGACCTCCTAATTACACTCTAGATAGCACCAACCTCTTAGGATGACCTCTCCTCTCACAATCAATAATCAACAAGAGCCTACCAAAGGCCTCTCACAAGTTTCTCTCTCTAGAGATAACCCTAAAAACACTCAAAATATTCATAATTCATCAAAAAGTCCCTAAATGAAATGAAAGACAAGCTATATACACAAGCTAAGTAAAAGAAGACTAATAGGCAATTACAATGCTACCCTTAATGAAGTAAGGGCCTTGTTTGGCTAGTCTTCTTAGTGTAGTCTTCAATTCAAGGATTGGCCTTCAATGGCCAAACACGTCCCTCCTTGCATAGATGACCCTCTAATCAACCTTGCATGCATGGCCTTCTTGCAATCATAACCCTCCTTGCGCAAAGTAGCCACTTTGCACAAATAGCCCTTTGCGCAAGTAGCCATCTTCCGACCTTGAATCACCGAAGCTTGGTGTGGCCACTTTAAGAGGCAAGCCTTGGGACTTGGACTCTTAAAGCCTTCCATCCTATCTCCCATATCTTGAAGTCCATCCTATGTGGACCTCCCATGATCTTCAAAGACTCCATTTTCATGAAGCTCGATGGAATTGGTCTTGTATCATTCTCCCGCTTCTTGAAAAGGATTCGTCCTCGAATCTAAACCTTGCAAAACCATAAAGGAGACAAACAAAAACCAAATCCTCAACGGATGAGGGTTAGTGTTAGGGTGGACTAACCTACCACCATGCCAAGTAAGCACAAATTTGTCATATAGCCAAGTATCAATCATTTTCAAGCAAAATAAGCTCTCAAGTAGAGCACTAAGAGCTTGGCTAACCAAAAGATTAAGAAATGAGGATATTCTAAAAGAGCCAATGGTGTCAAGACACCAAGTTGGCAGGACATACAAATGATCCTCAATTGCAAAATGATACCATTCACACCAAGTTAAGACTTCACCGGGGTCAAAGGAAAGATACCACATATCACGGGCAAGGTAACGGCGAGTACCCCGATAGGACCCCGCCCTCCATAAGATGCACTCCAAAAAGATCATGAATGTCATCATAAGCAAAAAGATAATAAAGAAAGGTGTCACGCAAAATAACTTCATCTAGGGTGTCCTCAAATGTAGTTTCACTATGAAACTCAAGAGCATGGTCGATACTACTACTATTCGGAATACCCAAGGAAGAATTAGCAATTTGCAGACAAGTTTCACCTTCCTTTTGAACACTTCCCCTCCCAATAAGTGGATCACAATTCCTCGGGAGGATCTCCATCATAGGGAAGAGTGTTATCATCCCATAGTGGATTTTTCAAATACCATGTAGTCACCAAAAGTGGCCACACTTTCAACATTACAAAACATTCCACTAGATACTTTACTCTCAATAGTCATGTCATCCTCAAATAAAACATTATCCTTTACAAGAAAGTAATCCATGAACAATGAGGAGTCAAAGCATGTCATTTTACTCTCAAAAGAACCAATGTCATCTTTCAATGCATTTTCGCTCACATGACTATCTTCATGACACTCATTACCACGACAAGTTGGAGTCTTATCACATGACACTAAAGTACGATCAAGAGACCCATTTTGACATGAAACAAACAAGGGTGAGATGTCATATTCTTTCAATTGACCAACTATATCAACATCATCACTAACTAGAGGTACATTAAACACATCACAAAGATCCTCAAGTAGTGAATTATCATTACAAGCAAGTTGATCAATACAAGTTTCAACGCGAGTTGGTAGTATGTCAAACTCGCAAGAATTACTAACATGATGACCACATGACATTGTTCTACCAATCAATTCACAAGTGTCAACACTAGGTGGACACAAATCGATCTTACAAGAAGAATCAATTTGGTCATCTAAAGGATCAACTAGTGTTTGAGCACCTTCATTCAATAATGCACTATCATTCAAAGCACAAGTGTCAACACTAGGTGGACACAAATCAACCTTACAAGAAGGATCAATTCGGTCATCAATAGGATCAACTAGTGTGGGAACACTTTCAATAATGGCATTACCAATACACGGCAAAGAAGCATTAGGCTTAACGCAAGGTAAATTAACTTTCATACTTGACTTGACATTAAAATCATACGAAGATGTAGGAGTATAAGGATAAGTGATCTTACCTTGGTGTTCATGCAAGCTCCTTTGACCAATGGAAGAAATGGTTGTGGCCGCCGTCCTTGCCTTCTTGACATGGGGTTCTCTCAAAAGAGGTACCCCTCAAAGATTCATTTCTTCTCACATATTGCTTGGGATATTGGCTTCTCAATATCCTTTTCATGTCCTCCCAAGTCTTGATGGGACTCTCTTGTCTCCCACAACATTTCACATACTCCCAATATTTGACAAGCTTTGAGTCAAAAGTTTGAACGGCTAAGTCCATCTTCATTTCTTGTGAATAGTTGTAGCTAGCGAAGATTTCATCTATTATGGACTCCCATTTCTCATATTCTTCTCCACTAGCTTCCCTAGCCAAGGTAGGCCATTTCACATGGGTATCTCGCACTTTTGCACTTGGACTCTTCCTAGTAAGTATGCATGGAAAGAGAAATTTTCCTTTCTTGTCCACTACAAATCGATGCCAATCTTGTTCATGTGGGATTCCATGCTTTTGGAACCAAGGGACTCCTAAACATACATGACAATTATCCATTGGAAGCACATCACACCAAACCTCCTCTTGGTACTCGCCAAGTGAAATGGATACCATCACCTTCCTATCAACCCAATATCCTCCCCTCATCATAATAAGGATTTCGCCGGATCGCACAAGGTAACCTTAACACTTCAACCGCACGAGGGGTGATGAAATTTGTATAACAATCGTCATCAAGCATGAGAAATACCTCACTACTACCAATGTTCACCTTGGTCTCCATGAATCGCCTCATTGGGACCACCTTCTTTTGTATAGGATGACCCCAACTCGTACTCACATTTCCACTCATGCCACTTTGCTTCGAATAGGAATTACTACAAGAAGGAGCATATGCATGCCCACTAGAAGTCCTTCCATAATCAACATTAGCACTTCCACTACCTCCATAGACATACCCTCCACAAGTCTTATTTGTATAAGGATTTTCCCCATAAGACCCATAAGACATGTGTGAAGGAGAGTCATATCTCGAGTCATCTTCATCATCATGATGTATAGCACAAGAACCTTCACCTTCATCATGTGAAGCATAACAAGGTTCTTCTTCTTCATCCCCATCTTCCTCATGAGACCCATGAGTACCACTCTCTTCATATTCTCCTTCAAAATGGTAATTTTCTCCCCGAACTTCCTCATGATCACCATTTCCCATACACCCTCATATTCCCTATCGTCACACTCTTGATAGCTCCCATAGTCCTCCCCTTCATAACTACAACCATCATCATCATCATAACAATCATAATCGCCACCACATGAATCGGAATCCATGGAGAAGGGTGCAAAGAACGCTTAGCAAACACGTTAGTAGTAAAGAAACCTCACCACACTCGTGTTTACACTCGTTTGTGCTCGGCTAGCACCACTCAAATGAACTCACACACTCTTTGCCTTTTACCACTCAAATGGATTGGCCGATGTTGATTCTCGATTGGATTCGGTTAAGCACAGGTGCACAATTGCTACTTGAGGTCGGAATGGATTCTTGTTGACTCGAAGAAAGAAAGGACGACTCAATTTAAAGCAAACGCACTTGAATCAAGAAATTAACGATGAAGTTGTAAAACGAGAAAAGAACGAAAAGAATTGGCTTGAAAGAAAGGACTCAAGAACAAATTAACAACCAAGTAAGAATCAATTACTAGTTGTTAATTAGTTAGAGAATCAAAGAAATGAGAAGAAGAAGTGAGCAAACCTTAGCCAAACACTTAGACAAATTTTTGGAAGTTTTGACCAACACTTAGAAATTCGGAACAGCTTGCAGCATATTTTTATAACGCCTATAACCTTTTCTACAGACCTCTGGTTGATGAACGGCTTGTTGATTCGGAAAAGAGACTCTCTGAACTTGAATTTACATATATTATGGGTCCGGTAGGATACACACAAAGATATGCCCTCTCAAAGTTGGACCAAAATCTGCAAACACTTAGAAAATTTTTCTAAGTGTCAAAAACTCCCACTCTCTGAATTTGGCCCCCACGCGCCCGTCAGACTGCTGACGTCATCGCTGACGTGGCAGATGACGTGGCAATCTTTTTTTTTTTTTACTTACTTGGGCCCACAAACACTTTTTCACAACTTTATTTGGCAACTTTTGGATCAAATAGCCCTTTGGAGAGTTTTCTTCCTTATGAAGATTTGAAGGTCTTCAAGAACACAAGAACAATTCAAAAATTCAACTACTCTCAAACCAACTCCAAATTAGCTCAAATTTAGGATTTAAGTTCTCTTTGATGTAGAGAACAAAACCCAATAGGTTTCAACCTTCAATTTCAACCAAATCAAAAGACCCACTTTTCAAGTTCTTGAGTTCTTCAAAGCTTCAAATAGCAAAAATGGTAGATCCTTCAAAAATACTCCAAATCACTTCAAATTTTGGATTCTTAACCTTCTTCACTAGGAGAATACAACCCAATGACTTTCAAGCTCTAATTTCTACTTCTTCTTCAAAACCCACATTCAAGTTCTAAAACATTCAAGCTCCAACAATGGTAAATGACTCAATATGACTCCAAATAACTTGAAACTCAAGATCTAGACTCAAAAAACACTAGGGAACTCAAATCTAGTGTCAAAAACAACAAACAAGGACGGATCAAACACGAATTTGAATTTTCGAATTTCAGATTTTTTTTTTTTTTTGAATTTCAATTTTTTTTTTTTTTTTTTGTAGAATCAAATCCAAGCTAGATTTGTTGAAACAAACCTAATTTAGGCTCGATACCAATTGATACAAGAACGGATAAAACGGGAAATTAAGAAGATAAACAAAAAGAAAAGAAAGATAGATAGATTGACACAAAAATAGGCACAATTAGGCAACCAAGGTTCTTCAATAACCAAGACCTCCTAATTACACTCTAGATAGCACCAACCTCTTAGGATGACTTCAAGGGAATTGAATTCCCAAGCAACCAATCCTCTCACAATCAATAATCAACAAGAGCCTACCAAAGGCCTCTCACAAGTTTCTCTCTCTAGAGATAACCCTAAAAACACTCAAAATATTCATAATTCATCAAAAAGTCCCTAAATGAAATGAAAGACAAGCTATATATACAAGCTAAGTAAAGAAGACTAATAGGCAATTACAATGCTACCCTTAATGAAGTAAGGGCCTTGTTTGGCTAGTTTTCGTAGTGTAGTCTTTTAATTCAAGGATTGGCCTTCAATGGCCAAACACGTCCCTCCTTGCATAGATGACCCTCTAATCAACCTTGCATGCATGGCCTTCTTGCAATCATAACCCTCCTTGCGCAAAGTAGCCACTTGCACAAATAGCCCTTTGCGCAAGTAGCCATCTTCCGACCTTGAATCACCCAAGCTTGCAATTGTGGCCACTTTAAGAGGCAAGCCTTGGGACTTGGACTCTTAAAGCCTTCCATCCAATCTATCTCCCATATCTTGAAGGCCATCCTATGTGGACCTCCCATGATCTTCAAAGACTCCATTTTCATGAAGCTCGATGGAATTGGTCTTGTATCATTGCACCGCGGTTGTGGTAACAGCGGTCTCATATGTCTAGAATTACCTCTATACTGGGAGCCCGAAATCCTGGAGCTCTGACCCAGTCCCGAATAAATAGGCCGATCAAATCTCTTGCCCGCAAATCAAGGGGGTGCACTGGCCGCTGATTGGCCTGAATGACTGGAATATTGCTGTTTTCGACTCCCTCTGAACTCGCTAGTGGCATTGGAAGATCTAGCCCTCTTACTGTCCCTCCTATCAAAATAACTCTCGCTCCTTCGCGGTTGCTGCTGTTCCTCCAAAATTCGAGCAGCATGGGCCTGTATACGAGCAATATCCATCCCATCTTGGAGCGAAGCTGTCAAGCACTATCAAATGTGGTCCCAAACCACTCACAAACCGATGTACCTGGTCTCCATGTCGGCTACCATGGCTGGGGCATACCTAGACAGAGAATTAAAGCGGAGACTGTACTCTCGAGCGCTCATATTCCCCTGCCTAAGATTCAAGAACTTATCAACTCGGGCTCGTCGAACTTTTGGTGGCAGATAATGTCGGAGGAAGGCATCCAAGAACTCCTGCCATACTGGGGGAGGTGCATTTTTCGCTCGCGAAGACATCCAAGTGTTGTACTAATGGACGACCACATCCCGCAGTCTATAAGAAGCCAATTCAACTGACTCAGTATCAGAAGCATGTATTATTCTCAACGTCCTCAGCATCTCATCTATAAAGCCCTGCGGGTCTTCATCCGGCTTTGACCCGTTAAATTTTGGAGGGTTCGGGCTAGCAAAATCACGAGCTCTTGCGCTGACCGCTCTATCACCCTAGCCCGCGCTCGGCCGCTGTGCCTGAGCGGCAATTAACTAGGTAAGCAACTAGATAGCCTCGGTCATCTGCTAGTCTGAGGCACATGGCGGAGGAACTGGAGGTACCGGAGCTGGAGCTAGAGCCCCTTCATGCTCCTCTGATATGGGTGGGGTAAGAGAGGTCCGAGATGGAACCTCATTATGAGACTCACCCTCTTCTATCTCTGCCGGTGGCTCCCGTTCAGTCCTTCTTCCTGCCACCGTCTTGCCCTTCTGGGCCGCTGTAGCTTTCCTCTTCATAGGCATTGCTGAAATCATAACACACGATTAGGAAAAAGGGAATCCTGATAACATAGCTCTATCGCACGATCTAAGACAAGAAAGTTGGTCAATTATTCCTAAATGCCCTGCAGCCTCCTTTTTATAAGAGCGGTGTGCTTCACACCCATAACCAAGACTCTACCGGACACGGCTCTTAGACACGTCCTAGGGAGAACTGCTCTGATATCACTTTTGCCACGACCCAACCAGAGGGCCATGACGGGCACCCGGAGCTAACCTACCGAGCACCTAAGAACATACATCTCATAATCATTCCAAGGTGGACCGCATGGGTATTGTAATCCTTAAAGTATGTGTCACTAGACAACGACACATTTCTATATAATCACCAATAACTATGTCACGACCCCCACCAGAGGCCGTGACGGGTACCCGATAATATCATACCGACACCTCTTATCATGCATTCTATTCGTACTACTGAGTGGGCCATATGGATGATACAATCGTATCTTACTCAACATAATCATCAATAGCATACTCGTGAACGAGTGTTAGTAGGTTTTACCAAAAGATTATACAACCATGGGGCGGCGGTGACTACGAAACATTTGACCGTACACACGTCTGTCTACGAGCCTCTAAATAAGATACATATATCCACAAGTCGGGGCCGGATCCCACCGTGCCCGAATATGTACACAAAAGTAGTACCGTAAACTGAAGCTCCGGAACAACTGGAGCGCTCCCAATATGCCGCTGGTGGAGCTCCTAGGGATCAGATGCGTCTACCTGTTTACCTGCGGGCATGAACGCAGCGTCCACAAGAAGGGACGTCAGTACGAACAATGTACTGAGTATGTAAGGCATGAGTAACCACATATGGAAGGATACAAAGCATGAATAGTAACAAGGCGAGAATATGAAACATATCATGAGATAAAGAGTAACCTGTACATCTGAGTGCCTTTTAGGCGGGTACCATGCATGCTTAGTGCTGCGGAACGTGCAGCCCGATCCATATATATATATATATATATATATATATATATATATATATATATATAATATATTTGCGTAACGTGCAGCCCGATCCATATAATATATTGTCGCGGAACATGCAGCCCGATCCATAACCACATATCCCGCGTCCCAGCATCCCACGTCCGGGACGGTATCATGTCATATTATACCAATCGATCAGGTGGTTACGCGTATAACGCTCTCGCCCTTTCCCATATTCCCCATATATACATATACATATATCATATTCATATATCATATAAGTAGCATGCGTGCATGAGAGCCCAAAGAAAGTCATGTATCTATCGGAGTGACGTAAGGTCGGTAGCCTCCGATCATATTATGGATTAATCGTGGTCACTTTGTCTCACTTTGGAGGATCGATTATTATAAGGTGAGACGGTCAATGAAGAATAGCTTCACGAGGAAATAGCTTCACGGGGAAACACAAAATAGGATCATAAGGCATCAATTCATATACTTTGGAATCCTTAAAAAAAAGTCATCATTCATGAATAATATTGAGAAATCAAGAAATAGCTCAACATTCTCATATCGTCATTGAAATCATAAACTTGGAACCTTTAACATAGAATCATCATCATCATATTCATCGTAGGAAAATATTCTCGTTTTTGACATCATCGTTGTCATTGTAAAACATATCCATCGAGTTGTCATGAAAGCTTACGGAGTCATAAACCTCCATTTTGGAAAGATACAGACATTTTAGAAAGCATTTACGGGTCGTCGGGAAAAGAAATCATGCCTTGAATTATAGACTTCTAACTTTTGACAACAACAAAGTTATGGAAGCATTTACGAAATCGTAATCTAAGAATCATGCCTTTGAAAGAAAGGGCGAGCCTTAACATACACCGCCGACCTCTATTGGCTACGTCTATCCACCCGAGCTCACAAATCTACATTCGAGAGGATTCACACTAATGTTAGTCCCCGTATCACATACTTATCTCAAGTTCCAACTTAAACTATTTTATATTCTATCGAAAATCGAGCAAAAGATCTCCCCTGTTTAGGTGCCTAGCTCTAATTCTCAATTCATCAACCAACAACAACAACAACAATACCAACATCAATAATATCATTTCCCATATCAAAGTATTCCATAAAACAGCCCACACGTTGTTTTTCCAATTTCCATAACTAGTCAATTCACTATTCAACCATTTAATCGTTTTGCCGAATTCATAACTACACCAACAATCCGCATGCTAACTGTTATATCCCGTATTTTGTACGTTGGAATATTTTAAGTTAGTTGCGACAAGTTAAGGACAAGGCTATTTTTCGATTTGGTGTAATGTATAAGTTGTTTATGAATTTTATTGGTATGGAATATTAAGAGAAATTAGGGGCCAGAAGTTGAAATAAAAATTTCATGAAAAGGCCAAAGTGGCCATGTGTTAAGGTGGGACCCACATGTTGGGATTTTATAAATGACATATGAAGAGATATATA
>NW_026714272.1:0-44887 GCF_029784015.1 Lycium ferocissimum
CCCCCCAAAAAAAGGGGGGAAGCGGGGGAGAAGGGTAACGGGAGTTGGGGAAACCCGGGGGTGGTGATATGTTTGGTAAGGACGCTTAACTACGACGGGGACCCCCCCCCCCCAAGTGATTATGGAAGCCCGTAAGGCCAGTTGAACATTCGGGAGCAATGTTTCTAAAAGGAAGAATGTTACACCTCGCATTTGCACTTTCGGATATTTCGAGGCAATGGCGGAAAGTTCAAGGCAAGGTTATTTTTCGGTTTCGTTGTAATGTATAAGTTGTGGAAAAATATTATTAGTGTGGAAATAATGGGAAAGATCGAGGGCAAAAAGGGAAATTTGTAAAATGGCATTATGGTAATTTTGTGGAAAGACGAGTGTTATAGCCCGTATTTCGTGCGTTCGGATGTTGCGAGACAATGGTGAGAAGTTATGGCAAGATTATTTTAAGCAGTTATTTTAATGCACGAGGGGTTATGAATATTATTTATGAACATTGGTGGTATGGAAATATTGAGAAGGTTAAGGGTAAAAAGAGAATTTTGCAAAATGACGTTGAAAATAATGTGGAAGGCTAGGGGTAAAATGGTAATATTGAGAAAAGTCGAGGGGCAAAATGGTAATCTCACAAAAGGTTCATGAAAATTCTAAAAAGGCCATATTGGCCATGTGACAAAAAAGAAAAAGAAAAAAAGAAGATGACACAACAAGTCATCTTTGGCTCAAGAAAATTCAAGAAAAGAAAGGAATAATCTAGAGAAAATTGGTGGAAGACTAAGTGGCATGTGACCACCACAAGCCTATGTTATATATATATATGGAAAGGGTGGTCATCTTTTAATAAGAGAAAGACTTGGAAAAAAAAAAAGAAAGAGAATGCAACAAGAGAGGCATTAAAATGCCACCATGGCCAAAAATTGGCCATGGGAAATTGATGGAGGAAAAATATTTTCTTCTAGTATTTTCACTAAATGGAAGGCCCTCTTTAACATGGTATAGTTGCTGAAGCAAGAATCTCTCCTTGTTGCAAGTTGGCAACCTTAGCTAAGTTATGGAGTTGAGGAGGAAAGGTAAGAATTTAATCTCTTTAGCATGTTGTGGATGGTTCATTTATGTTGTAGGTTGAAGAAATGAATGAGATTCATAAAGTATGCATGTAATGGCGTTGGCCGAATGGATTAGGTGTTGTGTAGAATGATGAATTAATTTTATTTTAGAAGTTTGAATGTTGTGTTGTGAATTCCATAAATGTAAAGTGGATGAAATATATGAAAATATGTATGTTGTATGTTGGCCGAATATATGTGTAGTGTTGGATTGAGGTGATGAATTAAATACATGTGATGTTGTTGATTGTTGTTGAAATGAATAGAAATGGATTATGTGAGGTGTTGAATGAAGGGTGTTGTTGAAGTTAACATATATGAATAATGATGACATGTATGGTTGTTGTGGAAATGGAAGGTTTCGGGTAAAGCAAAATGTTGATTGAGTTGTTGAAAGATTATGTGAATTAAATTGAATTGAATTGAATTGAATATAAATGGAATGTTGTTAGTAAGATTGTTGGCATTGTTGTTAGTTTGGCGAGTTGAATTCTCGGATTGTTGTTAATGGATGAATTGGGCGAGCCATATTCTCGGGACGGTGTATTTACGGAAATCTTTGTCGTAAATTTCGACGGAGACAAAGTGTTGCTTTAAAGAATCGACTCATAAATGCCCTTAACTAAGGTTTGGTAAATGTGACCATTTGTAGATTTTGGCGGATTTGGAGCTTGAATTTGAGAGGAGTAAGTAAAGCGGAAAAAAGGTATGTAAGGCCTCACTTTCTTTCTATGGCATGTCTTAGATGTAATAGGCATGAGTACGTGTCTCGGGGACCCTTCTAATCCTAGAAATCCGAGTTTGAATTTAACTACTATTCATTCAGTAGAATTGAATTAGAACTTGCACGAAATGTTGGAAAAAACTCCTTAGACATCCAGAACTTATACAAATAGGACTCGATTACCCTAAGACCCTCCTAAGTGACGCTATGAATTGTAATATACGCAAATTTGATACGCCGCCTCATGCGACTCGAGGTGGGCCCACTATTCTCTAATTTCCTCCTATGGCTCCCTTCGGTTTTATTTCAATACTACGATTAAGGAAGCTTTTGGATATTATTCCGACTACTAAATAAAAGTTGTTTTAACTAAACCCTCGACCCAAGGTATGATTTTCTTTATTAAAAGTTTACAAGTGTTCTCTAAAATATACATTTTTCCTTAAAAACTAAGTATGATTTTCTTTACTAAAAATTTACAAGTGTTTTCCAAAATACACATTTTTCTTTAAAAACTAAGTTTCACAATATTGACGGTTTTTATGACCTAAACAACGACTATAATCCTATGATGACTATGAATCTATGATGCCTATGATCCTCGAACGACTATGATCCTATGATGACTATGATGACTATGATTCTATGACAACTATGATTCTATGATGACAATGATGATATCGAGATATGCTATGTCTACGACCCGATACGCTATGATATATTCTATGTTGATAGTCTCGCCTTATGATTATCGTTCCTTCAAGGTGAGACAGCGACCATGATTATTCCATAATGCAAATCGGAGGTTTCCGACCTTATGTCACTCCGATATAGTTATAGCTTTTGATTGGGCTCCAATGCACGCTGATGATGGATATAATTAAACTGGCCTAAAGAGCCAGGCACGACCGCCACTACGACAGGCGTAGTGGACTGCAAATAACTATACCGGCCTAGGGGGCTGGGCACGACCACCACTAGTGGGCGGCACGACATAACTACCCCGGACGCGGGAGGCCCGGACGCGGGCTAATGATATTATGTGATGCAGGCAGGTTATGGATGTATGTGTTAAGGAAAGTGAGCGTGCATAACTCCGCCTCGAGAGGCAAACGGATACGATCGGATCCTCTTCCTCTTATTTTCCATGTTCTCTTATTATATGCTGTCCATGTCTGTTTATTTTATTACGTTATCATTTATGCCTTACATACTCGGTACATTGCTCGTGCGGCCCCTTTCTTCGGGGGCTGCGTTCGTCGCGCGGACACCCGGACGGACGCGGCCCGGGATAGAAGATGTTCCGGCGAAGTGGGCAAACTCCATTTGTTCGGAGTGTCGCCGAGTCAGCGTGCTATGCAGGATGCCTTGTACGAAGTTAGAGACTTTGCGGAGACAGAGTCGTGGGTTTCGAAGTCAGTTTGTATTATAACACTAGTTTATACGATTATATTTTATGTGATTTAAAAGCAATAAAAGAATGTTTAGTAGTCTTATTATATGTCTTGGATTTAGAGGTTCAAAAAAAAATTAGTACGTAGAAAAGGAGAGTCGCTGGGTTCGCTCGGCTCCGGTTGCGGGGGTCGGGTGCCCATCACACCCTAGTGAGATCGGGGTGTGACAAAGTGGTATCGAGCGGGTCGGTCGAGGGTTGTCGCAAAGTCGTGTCCGCAGAGTCCTGTTTATGGGTGTGAAGCCGGCCACATTTATAAACAGGAGGCTACGGGGCATTTAGGAATTGTTGACCTTCTTTCTGTCTTGTGATCGTGCGATAGAGCCAAGTCATAGGAAATAAGATTCCTTATACTCATCGTTGATTTCCGCAGGCGCCCAGTATCGATGGAAAAAGGCGAACGACGTTATGGGAGTCGAGAGAGGTAAGACCGGACTGATATATTTGTTCTGTTACGTGGAGCTGGGCGCCAGATAGGAAATAGTCGTACATGCAGGCGGAAAGTGATCATTGGGACTGGTAAAGGGTAAAATGGTCATTGTAGAAGAAAGGACGTGTACGAAAATGTCTCGGAAGTTGTAAAGTTTTGATTGGCTTCAGATCGAGTAGTAAAGGCCATGTGAGAAAGTGGACGCAAAAATATCAGTGTTAAGGTACCAAATTCCACCAAAGTCTCGGGGTTAAGCGTGCTCAGGTGAGAGCAATTCTATGATGGGTGACCCCCTGGGAAGTGAACCAAAAACTCTACAAATTGAGATGCAAGGGACGAATGAGTAGCTAAGAGTAACCTAAGGAAAACAAGAATATATGGATGGATGGAGACCTTAAGGGGATGCGTAAGATGAGGGGGATTAGTTCAAAAAAAAGAGATAGAAAGTGTGCTTTGACCCTAGGACTAGGATAGGCTTGAATAGCGTTTGGACGCATCTTGTGGGCTAGTTAGTAGTAATTGAATGTATGTGTATGTGAAGGAGTAGGATGTCCCAAATGTGATGGTATCGGTGGACATGTGAATCCCAGCAACCGAAGTTGCGGTACAAAAGGCATTAATCGAGTGAGGGTACCGAAGTTCAAACACAAGAAGAGTAAATGGTGCAAGTGTTGCAAAGTAGGCTGTTATTATTTTACTATAGATTGAGATTGGGGATGAGGATATGAGACGAAGTATAAACGGATAAGGTATAAGTGAAGACTTTACAAAATTTGTTGGTATAAGAAGCCCCTAAAAGGGGGAGATCGTATTAGAAAAGGTAACCTATGACATGGAGCAAAGACTTATGAAAAGGTCGAGAGTTCTATTATAAGGAAAATAAGGTAAAGGATAAGGACGGGCATAAAGGAAAGAGTAGCTATAAAAGGAATCCTCCCAGAGTATTATGACGCCCATAAGGTCAGTTGAACATTCGAGGACGAATGTTCTAAAGGGGGGGAGGATGTTATAGCCCGTATTTCGTGCGTTCGGATGTTGCGAGACAATGGTGAGAAGTTAAGGGCAAGATTATTTTTAAAGAGTTATTTTAATGCACGAGGGGTTATGAATATTATTTATGAACATTGGTGGTATGGAAATATTGAGAAAGGTTAAGGGTAAAAGAGAATTTTGCAAAATGGCCAATGAAAATAATGTGGAAGGCTAGGGGTAAAATGGTAATATTGAGAAAAGTTGAGGGGCAAAATGGTAATCTCACAAAAGGTTCATGAAAATTCTAAAAAGGCCATATTGGCCATGTGACAAAAAAAGAAAAAGAAAAAAAGAAGATGACACAACAAGTCATCTTTGTGGCCTTGAAGAAAATTCAAGAAAAGAAAGGAATAATCTAGAGAAAATTGGTGGAAGACTAAGTGGCATGTGACCACCATGTGCCTATGTTATATATATATATGGAAAGGGTGGTCATCTTTTAATAAGAGAAAGACTTGGAAAAAAAAAAAAGAAGAGAGAATGCAACAAGAGAGGCATTCGGCCACCATGCCAAAAATTGGCCATGGGAAATTGATGGAGGAAAAATATTTTCTTCTAGTATTTTCACTAAATGGAAGGCCCTCTTTAACATGGTATAGTTGTTGAAGCAAGAATCTCTCTCCTTGTTGCAAGTTGGCAACCTTAGCTAAGTTATGGAGTTGAGGAGGAAAGGTAAGAATTTAATCTCTTTAGCATGTTGTGGATGGTTCATTTATGTTGTAGGTTGAAGAAATGAATGAGATTCATAAAGTATGTGCATGCATGGCGTTGGCCGAATGGAGTAGGTGTTGTGTAGAAATGATGAATTAATTTTATTTTAGAAGTTTGAATGTTGTGTTGTGAATTCCATAATGTAAAGTGGATGAAATATATGAAAATATGTATGTTGTATGTTGGCCGAATATATGTGTAGTGTTGGATTGAGGTGATGAATTAAATACATGTAGTATGTTGATTGTTGTTGAAATGAATAGAAATGGATTATGTGGTGTTGAATGAAGGGTGTTGTTGAAGTTAACATATATGAATAATGATGACATGTATGGTTGTTGTGGAAATGGAAGGTTTCGGGTAAAGCAAAATGTTGATTGAGTTGTTGAAAGATTATGTGAATTAAATTGAATTGAATTGAATTGAATATAAATGGAATGTTGTTAGTAAGATTGTTGGCATTGTTGTTAGTTTGGCCGAGTTGAATTCTCGGATTGTTGTTAATGGATGAATTGGGCCGAGCCATATTCTCGGGACGGTGTATTTACGGGGAAATCTTTGTCGAAATTTCAAGTACAAAGTGTTGCTTTAAAGAATCGACTCATAAATGCCCTTAACTAAGGTTTGGTAAATGTGACCATTTGTAGATTTTTGGCGGATTTGGAGCTTGAATTTGGAGGAGCGTAAGAAGCGGAAAAAGGTATGTAAGGCTTCACTTTCTTTCTATGGCATGTCTTAGACGTAATAGGCTTGAGTACGTGTCTCGGGGACCATTCTAATCCTAGAAATCCGAGTTTGAATTTAACTACTATTCATTCAATAGAATTGAATTAGAACTTGCACGAAATGTTGGAAAAACTCCTTAGTCATCCGTAACTTATACAAATAGGACTCGATTACCCTAAGACCCTCCTAAGTGACGCTATGGATTGTAATATACGCAAATTTGATACGCCGCCTCATCGACTCGAGGTGGGCCCACTATTCTCTAATTTCCTCCTATGGCTCCCTTCGGTTTATTTCAATACTACGGTTAAAGGAAGCTTTTGGATATTATTCCGACTACTAAATAAAAGTTGTTTTAACTAAACCCTCGACCCCAAGGTATGATTTTCTTTATTAAAAGTTTACAAGTGTTCTCTAAAATATACATTTTTCCTTAAAAACTAAGTATGATTTTCTTTACTAAAAATTTACAAGTGTTTTCCAAAATACACATTTTTCTTTAAAAACTAAGTTTCACAATATTGACGGTTTTTATGACCTAAACAACGACTATAATCCTATGATGACTATGAATCTATGATGCCTATGATCCTACGACGACTATGATCCTATGATGACTATGATGACTATGATTCTATGACAACTATGATTCTATGATGACAATGATGATGTCAGATATGCTATGTCTACGACCCGATACGCTATGATATATTCTATGTTGATAGTCTCGCCTTATGATTATCGTTCCTTCAAGGTGAGACGAGCGACCATGATTATTCCATAATGCAAATCGGAGGTTTCCGACCTTATGTCACTCCGATATAGTTATAGCTTTTGATTGGGCTCCAATGCACGGCGATGATGGATATAATTAAGGCGGCCTAAAGAGCGGGCACGACCGCCACTACGACGGGCGTAGTGGACTGCAAATAACTATACCGGCCTAGGGGGCTGGGCACGACCACCACTAGTGGGCGGCACGACATAACTACCCCGGACATAACTACCCCGGACGCGGGCTAATGATATTATGTGATGCAGGCAGGTTATGGATGTATGTGTTAAGGAAAGTGAGCGTGCATAACTCCGCCTCGAGAGGCAAGCAGATACAGTCAGATCCTCTTCCTCTTATTTTCCATGTTCTCTTATTATATGCTGTCCATGTCCTGTTTATTTTATTACGTTATCATTTATGCCTTACATACTCAGTACATTGCTCGTACTGACCCCTTTTCTTTGGGGGCTGCGTTCATGCCGCGCAGGTACACCCAGACGGATAGCAACCGGGATAGAAGATGTTCCGGCGAAGTGGGCAAACTCCATTTGTTTCGGAGTGTCGCCGAGTCGGCGTGCTATGCCGGGATGCCTTGTACGAAGTTAGAGACTTTGCGGACGAGTCGTGGGTTTCGGAAGTCGCCTTTGTATTATAACACTAGTTTATACAGTTACATATTTTATGTGATTTAAAAGCAATAAAAGAATGTTTAGTAGTCTTATTATATGTGCTGGATTTAGAGGTTCAAAAAAAAAAATTAGTACGTAGAAAGAGTCAGTGGGTTCGCTCGGCTCCGGTTACGGGGTCGGGTGCCCATCACACCCTAGTGAGATCGGGGTGTGACAACGAGGGACAAAATCGTAATTTCACAAAAATTCTAGAGAAAGTCATGAAAGGAGAATTGAAGAAAATTCTAGAAAAGAAAAAAAAAAGAAAAGAAGAAAGAAAAGGAAAAGTCTAGAGAGGGGCATGTGCCCCTCACATGCTTGCTATACATATAAATACACATAGTGGTCATCTTTTTAATTAGAGAGGAGAAAGAAAGAAAGCAAGACAACAAACAAAAAAAAAAAAAAGAAGGAGCAAAACGGAAAAGAGGGGGGCCGAACCAGCCCTCCCCTAAAAGGTGGTCATGGAAAATGTTTTCTCTATGCTTCTATACTAATTAGGAGGCCCTCGTCGTCGTGGTGTAGCCATTAGAACAAGAAGATCGCTCGTTGTCGCGTTTTCACAAGCTAGCCGAGGTTGAGGAAGGCAAGAGGAAAAGGTGAGGTTCAATCTTGATTTCATGTTTTTATAGATGTTTATGCATGTTGAAGTGTGTGGAAGAGGATGAAAGTTGTGAAATTTGGCATGGAAAGGTTGTGGCCGTGGGGTGGAGTTGTTGGAATAAGTGTGATGAACAAATTTTGTTCAGTGTAAATTGGTTGTTGTGTATGTTGCGATGTATGAAAATGAATGAAGTTTATGAAATATATGCATGACGATATTGGTCGTGTATGTTAAGACATGGTCGTGTAGGTGTGTGTGTGTTGTACAGAAATGTTGAACCAATGTCTATTTAGTGTTTTGGTTGTTGTTGGAATGTATTGAAACTAATGAAAATCATGAAATCCTATATGTTGATGTTGGCCGTGTGCAGGGGCTGTTTTGGTAGCATATGGTGGACTAAAATTATATAGCATTTTGGTTGGTTGTCGTTATAGATTTTATGATGAAAATGAATATTTGAAGACTCGTGTTGAAGTTGTAATGGTCACGGGCTGTTTTGGAAGTCAATATGATTCTAATATGTTTTCTTATATGTATGAAGGTAATATTGTAAATGTATGGAATTGTTGGGATAGTGTATGAATTTGAAAGAAAAAAGAATGCGTTGTGTTGCTCTTGCTAAGTTGGAAAGGTCTCGGGTGAAGTAGTATATTGTTGGAGCTGTTTTGAATATTTTGTGGATTGCTTGGAATGTTTTTAAATCATGTGTAAATGGTGGCGGATTAGCAATGAATATATGAGCATTGGAATTCAATTGAATGTAAGTAGTTGACTCGAATATAATTTATGATTGTTGAATTGTGTAGAAGCGCTTGATATTAGAATGATGTTGGCGATGCTATTGATATTGTGGCCGGGTCAAATTCCCGGATTTGTTGTTGTTGTTGATTCGGAGCCGAGCCATATTCTCGGGGTTGGTACGTTTACGGGGAGATCGCCGAAATTTCGGCGAATATAAGTGAACATGTTTGAAGGGTTAAGGCAAGTATGTGACAACAAATCTAATGAATGGATGAATCCTCCTGAATGTAGACTAACAAGTTGGACGGACGAGCGTAACTGGTTGGTCGCGACACAGGTATGTAAGGCTTACCTTTTCCTTTATGGCATGTCTTAGAGCCGATAGGCTATGATATAATATGCATTTGAGGTAACTCTGTCCTTGACTCCTAAGTCTGTTTATGATTCTGATTTATGTTATATATATATATACATAAGCATGTCACATGAATAAATTTTAGTATGATTGAAAAATGAGTAAGTATGAAAAGGCCTTGTACTAAAAAGAGTTCGTAAGTACGAATACTCATAACTTCGTATGTTGTCTCGATTTTGGTTCGAAGTGGGCCCACGATTTCCGACCCCTCCCTTATGTACGTCCGTATGGCATCCGGTATGTTTAACACTTACCTTCCCGAAAGTTCCGTATGATTAAATGTTCCTTACTTCGTAAATGATCTCGGATTTTGCGTTTGAAAGTACGTTCGGTATGATATGCTTTGACCACGGATCGATACGTCTGGCGTTCGACGCAATAAATTGCAACGTCCGGTAAGGATTGATTTGAAATTTGCTTCGAGCCTCGGATGTTGGTAAGCACGTTCGTACGTCTGAGTCCGAGTTTTTATGCATATGTTTACGCACTACTGCTCGCGCGCGACTCAATGTATCTTTCACCGAGTCCGGGCCGGGGCATGTTATGATTTCGTGTGTACGTTACGATACGATTATGATTCACCGAGTCCGGGCCGGGACATGTTCTCGTGCGCATTCCACTGCATTATTCACCGAGTCCCTCGTACTTGCGGGCCGGGACACGTTATCTGTATGTATGTATGATTTGATGGTACGGGGATGGTGGCCAGGATGGCACATTATGATTATTCACCGAGACCCGCAGTAGAGGGCCGGGACACGTTATGTATACATGGTATATGCTTCTGACATGCATGATTTTGCCTACCGAGTCCCTTAATGAAGGGCCGGACACGTTATTTGCATATATGACATCGATTCGGCTATACATGATCCTATTCACCGAGTCCCTCATCGGGGCGGGACACGCCATACACATATGAGATTTATGACTTCGACATGTATTCGTATTCGTCCAACATATGTCATCCACCGAGCCTTCGTACGTTCGTACTCCGTCCGATATATGCGTACCGTACGGTCGGTATGTTTTATATTCCGTCCGGTACATGATCTTATCCGAACATTCGTATATGCTCGTACTTCGGGCCGACATGTGACACCGCATTCACTCGTATTCTCTCGTACGTTTGCCCCGATTGCGGGTCTGTCTCGATACATCCGGTATGCCTTCTCGCACTTCCGATTCGTCTACGTCTCTCGTCCGAGGTACTTTCCGTAGCTATGTTTACGACTAAGGTCCGTCCGTTACGTCCGTATTGCTAAGTTCGATTATGGTTCGTCGGTTCTATTTATGTACTTTAGTTCGATTATGTTTGTTTATAGTTTTTCGGCTTTACATACTCGGTACATTTTCCGTCCGACCCCCTATTCTTCGGGGCCGCGTTTCATGCCGCGTGTGTACCCCACGGATGAGTTGAAGATATTCCAGCATGATTGGTGAGCTCCAATTCCTTCTGGAGCACTGCTGAGTCCGAGTATGTGCGTTGTGTCTTCTGGTTGGCACTAGAGACTTTGCAGACAGTGGTGTGGGTATAGTGTGTCAGTTGTGTGGGCGGCTCCATCAGCCGATTTGTCAAGTTGTGATTTGTAATAAAGTTTGTATAATTACAGATTCTGTCAAACTAGAAAGCTTTATTATGTATTTCATGATTAATCAGTTAGAGATTTGAAGAAAAAAATTTTACATGTGCGATAAAGGTCTGCGGGTTCGCTCGGCCTTAAGTCGAGGTCGGGTGCCCATCACGTCCCTCGGAAATTGGGGCGTGACATCCTGGGAGCTGTCCCGGGGTGAGGATGCTTCCCCCACCACGTGGGATGAGTTTACGGCTGCCTTTCTCCGTCACTTTTTGCCCGGGAGTTGCGGAGGGCAAGGGTTGATAGATTTGCGAGATACGACGGAGGGTCGGAGTGTTCGTGAGTATAACTTGGAATTTGATTCTCGGCCCGGTATGCACCGCTATAGTGGCGGATATGGCCGACCGAATGCATCGGTATGTGATAGGGTTGAACGACTACCGATTGACACCGCATGACAATGGCGGCGCGTACCGACATGGATATCGCCCGGTTGCAGGCGCACGCCCAGGGGATGGAAGACCGGCACCGAGCGGTCAGTCCGGTAGAGATCGTGATAGGAGGCCGCCCAAGAGGGCCAGATCAGCGGGGTATTCAGGAGATTTCCGCGGCGGGCAGCCTCAGTATCAGTCCAGTGGATATTTTCCGCCGCCAGGCCGGGATACACGGTCGTTAATAAACGATTTGATGACGCGGGACCGTCCGGGCGGATCGAGTTCTAGGGCCTTGGGTCCTCGGGCAAGCGGAGGTCCCGGTCGGATGAGACCACCCCGACCTCCGTGCCCCACCGCGTGGGAGGCCACACCCGGGAGAGTGTTTCGGGCTAGTGGTGCTTGTTTTAATTGTGGCCGTCGGGGCCGTCGGATGAGGGATTGCCGGCCGGGGTTGGTTTGGGCGGTGCGGCGCAGCCTACCGGGTCAATTGTCGGTTCATCTTCTTCAGCAGCTACGCGCCCTGTGGGTCAGGGTGTGCCGGCACCAGTAGGCCGTGGCAGAGGTCGCGGTGGAGCCCCCAGTGCTAGCGATCCTTCGAACCGCATATACGCTTTGGCAGGTAGGCGGGATCCAGAGGCGGCACCTAATGCGGATGCAGGTATATGAGCCTTTTTTTGTAATATTTTTTTTTTATGTATGTGTGTTTGTTGTATGAATGTCGTTTGATAGCAGCGAGTAAGGATTTGAAAGCCTGTAATTAGGTAATTATAAATAACGGCGCTTAAGGTATGCATGTTGCCATAGAGAATTTGGGTATCTGGAATGGGAAGTTTTTGGAAATCTTGCAAGTTCAGATGTAAGAGGCAAATGAGAAGCTAGGATTGCAGCATGATGTGTGAACGGAAAATTGAAAGACGAAATCTAAGCCGAGGAGCAATAGAAGAGTTCGAAGTCGAGATAAAGAGTATGATTGGTCGGTACGACTATGTGTTATGGTAATAACGGGAATCTTCCCCGAGGTCCTTGTACGACCTTATAAGACTAGTTGAACATTCGAGGACGAATGTTCCAAAGGGGGGAAGGATGTTACATCCCGTATTTTGAACAACGGGACGATTCGGGTTAACTACGAAAAGTTAGGGTTAAGACCATTCCGGGTTACAAAGTCGAGACGTGTGACCTTCGATTTTGTCGTAAAACCTAAGTGTGTACGACGTTCTTGGTATGGAATCATCAAAGAAACTTCGGGACCAAAAGTGGAATTAAGGGAAGTTGGCTATTATTGGAAAAAAGGAGGGAGTAATATATGGCCATGTGGCCGGCCACCTTTGAGTGGGCCATGGCCACATGGTTGGCCATAAGTTGTAATATAATAAGATGACAAGGGACCTTTATATCATCATCTTCACTCCTTAAGAAAAATCAAGAAACTTGGAGAGAACAACCAACAACCATTCGGCCAACTTGAAGAAAAATCAAGACCAAGATTTAGCCTTCCCAAAATTATTTCTCCTAAGCAAATCTACTAATTGGAAGGTGCTTGACAACGTGGAGGTGTTGTTTCAAGCGTTGGATTGTTCGTTTTCATCCTTGGCCAACTTTGGACAAGTTGAGGATTTGTGAAGAAAGGTAAATTCTAATCTTGATTTATGAGTTATGGAAGGTTTATATGTGTTGTTGTATGTTAATATGGATGAAATTCATGAGATATGGCAATTTGAAGTTGAGGCCGTGTGTGTGTGTGTTGCCGTGCATGTGTGTGTGCTATGTTATAAGTGATGAACTAAGTTTATGTAGTATGTTTGGTTATTGTGGAATGTTGAAATGAATGGAAATCATGAAGTATAAAGATGGGTGAGGTTGGCCGAATAAGGCCCTTCATGTGTGCCAAGAAATGAATCAATTTTTCTTAGAGTTTTGGTTGTTGTTGGTATGTGAATTTTATGTTGAAAATGAGAGTTTGATGATTCAAATTGGTGTTGTAGGTGTTATGGGCTGATTTAGAAGATTTGGTGCATTTAGTGTAATTTTTATGTTTATGGAAATGTTATGGTTAGAGTATGGATTGTTGGAGTAAATCATGGTTTGTATGTATGTAGTTGTAGTGAGCATAATTGGAATGTTGTTGGAATGTGTGAAGAAGAAATTTTAATGTCCGAATGTGTTTCGAATTGATTATGGATATTGTTGGAATGATTGTTGTGGGTGTTGTGTTGTTGAATTGGGCCGAGTTGAATTCTCGGGGTTGGTCAATTTATAGAGGAAGTCTTTGCCCAATTTTCCGTAGGATTGTGTGTTAGTTGGAAATGAATTTCTAAATGCTTGGTTGACGTTGGTATTTATTAATGTCATGTAGATCTTGGGGAGTTCGAGATATAAGTTGAGTTGGATTAGCGTTGTGTGCGAGCGAGGTATGTAAAGCTTAACTCTTCTTTCTTTTGGCATGTCTTAGTTCAATATAGGCTACGATACTAGCCTCGAGGAAATTCCATTCTTACAATCCGAGCATGTCTATGATTCGCGTTTATCTTTTGGTACTCGTATGTTGATGTGGGAAAATATTGGTTTTGATGTTGTTGGAAAAATTGATTTTTAAAGTTGCATAAAAACTTGGTTTTCAAAAGAGTTCCATTTTTAACGATGTTGAAACTACGAACGCTCATAACTTCCGGCTAAGGGCTCGGATTGCCTCGATATCGTCGTGGGAGGTTGTATGACGTGTGATGAGTTTGTTTTCCATAGGCGGGCCCGGCTCGGGTTGACACTCGTCCGTGGGTCCCGCGACCTTCCTTTGTACCTTTATGATGCCGTTTGAGAGAGTTTGGTATGACGATTTTCCCGATCCCCAAGTACGGTCATTTTACTTACTTTTTGAACCTATGATAATGATTTTATGCATATGGTTACTCACGACTCTGCTCGTGCGGGTTGTTGGTACATCGTTCGCCGGTTCCCGGGCCGGTTTTGTTGTCGTGCGCACTATGATATATCCTGGTGTTATGCTGTGTTACGGTTCCCGAGACCTCGCCATAGGGCCGGGTTCCGTTTATGGAGTTATCTTTGTGATATGGCTTATGATGTGTTGTGATGATGTGTTGCGTTCGGGGTTGTACGGAGATTTGAAACCTCTCCGGTGTTATCTTGTGTTATGGCGCCATCGACGGGCGGGCGACCATATTTTACGTGCCCTTTTGCATGCTTTCTATTTGAAAATAAACATTTGGCATTTTGGAAATGTACTTACCTTCGGTATACATTTCGAGTGTGACTCGATTTACCGTATTTCTGCTTTACATACTCGATTACATATTTAAATGCGACCCCCTTTCTTCGGGGGGCTGCGTTTCATGCCCGCGGTACGGACGACCGGTTTGGCGGTCCGCCGTTTAGGAGATACGTTACGCTTCGTGTTGGAGTGCTCCTTTTATCCGGAGCCTATATCTTGGTATATACTCGTTCGTTGCATATATATGTGTGTGTTCAGGGGTACGGCGGGGCCCTGTCCCGTCATATGATTCTGTTGGTTTGTTTAGAGGCCTGTAGATGTATATGTGGGTTGTGTGCCTACCCGGTACAGGTGTGTTTGTATATTATATGTTTTGGGCCAGTGCGCCCTCGGATAGCCTTATCGGCTTTCGATATATGTATATATATGCGTTTGAGTTTGAGATGTGTTTGAAGTAGCGTTTGATATTTGTATCGGCATAAGCCGGTGTGTGTGATTCGGGTTTGACGAATGCGTTTGGGTGCCCAACTCGGGCACTAGTCACGGCCTACGGGGTTGGGTCGTGTGGCAACATCACACGGCCACACATACTTGCACACACCACACGGCCTCATGCACACACACGCAATTTCCATAATTCTCATTCCATTCCAACCATTATAACATACCTACATCTTCCATAACATAAAAGAACAAGATTCTTACCTTTTTCTTGAAAATTCCACTCGCCGCAAACGTGGTTCTTTCGCCAAACTAATTGTACCACGTTGAAGAGCGTCTTGAACTTGTTAAGAATTCACAAAGAACAAGAATTTTGGATCAAGATTGAAGGCTAGGAAATTTTTTTTTTTTTCTCTCTTCTTTCTCTTCTTGGCCGATTGCTCTTCCCCTTTTTTTTTTCTCTTTTGTTCTTTGTTTTTCTTGCTAAATCTTGAAACTTCTAGGCTAATATAACATTTATCACATGGGTAAAAATTTAATTAAAACCCCATGGGCTTGGGCCATGTTGGCCGGCCACCCCTCTCAACTTGGGCCTTATTTTCCTTTTTTTTTTCAAGCCCAATTCATCATGAATCATCTTTCATAAATTCCCGAAACAAATTTTCAAAATTCCAACTTTGCCCTTAGGCCTTCTCCGGTGTTCTCACATCAATATTTTCCACAAGTAGCCACATACACACACATAAAATCAAAGCGTGGCCTTATTCTTACGAATCACCATTGTGTCCAAATTTCCCGAATATGCGAAAACACGGGATATAACAGTTGGCATATGAATGGTAATGTTGTTAATGTTCTTATTGGAATTAAAATACCTTGAAGGAACGAAAGATGTCGACTAAATTGTTGGAATGTACTTTGAGTTGATTATTGAAATTGTAGCATGATTGTTGACATTGTTGTTGATAGTTTGGCCGGGTTGAATTCCGGAATTTGTTGATGTTTGAGATTGGCCAATTTGAACTTAGTGGGATGGTGTAATTATAGGGAGGTCCGCCGAAATTTTGGCGAGCACGTGTTACCTTGAAATCCCATTTTTAATGCTCTAATGAAAGTTTGGTAAATATGACCAAATTGTAGATTTTGGCGAACTTTGGCGCTCGAGTTTGGAGTCGTGAAGGAAGCGGAAAAGGTATGTAAGACTTCACCTTCCTTCTTTGGCATGTCTTAGACGTATAGGCTTGATTTCGCGCCTCGGGGACTTCCCTAACTCTAGAAATCCGAGATTGAAAAATAGTTACTATTCATTCAGTGACATTGAACCAAAAGTGCATGAATTGTGAAAGAAATGCATAAATATCCTAGAACTTGCAAGGATAAAACCCGATTACCCTAAGACCTCCATAAGTAATATCGCGGAACGTATTACACGTAAATGGTGTACGCCGCCTCATTCGCCCGAGGTGGGCCCACTATCCCCGTGATTTTCCCATAAAGGTTTTGTTCGCCAAACAACAAGTGTTGTAACTATTCTAATGAGAATATTCTATGAAGATATCAACGGGGATGTTAGGAAAGAAAATACGTAGGTGACGAGCATGATAAGAATGATCCTAAGACTAAGCAATGAATATGATATTGTTATGGCTATGATGATGAAGAATGTGAGAAAATGTCTATGATGGATATGTCGAAGATATGTTCCTACCATGGTTATGACGTTATGAAACAATAATCTACTCCCCGATTTCCTTAACTTTTCTTATGGATAATGACTATTTCAAGGGTTCCAAGTATACGAAACGATGCCTTGTAATCCTGTTCTATGATTTCTCATGATGATACTCTTCATTGATAGTCTCGCCTTCTAATACTAGTTCCTTCAAGGTGAAACATGATAACCATGATTATTCCATAATGTAATCGGAGGTTTTCGACCTTACGTCACTCCGATAAAGTCATAGCTTTTAATTGGGCTCTTATGCATGCTTAAGTTATGATAGTTACACCGTGCCTATACGCCGGGCATGTCACCGCTACGGCGGCAGCTACGAGATGATTACACCGCGCCGGATGGCCGGGCATGTGTGTCGCTTCGCGGGTTGCGATACATACTGCGCGCGCGCCTAGATGGCCGGGCATGACCACCACTAGTGGGCGGCACGAGATAATTACCCCGGACGCGGGCTAAAGATATTATGTGATGCAGGCAGGTTATGTATGTATGTATGTAAAGGTAAATGTAAGCATGCATGATTCCGCCAAGGGCGTACTTGATAGTCGTGTTTTATTTATAGTTCTTGAATCGTCTCCTTATGCTATTGTTATTGTTCCGTTCATGCTTTCATGTTATGATTTACGTCTTACATACTCGGTACATTATCGTCGACGTCCCTTCTTGTGGACGGCGTTTCATGCCGCGAAAATCAAAAGCGTGTCGAGGGACTTGATCCTTAGGAGCTCTCGGTTCATTGAAGTGCTTTGCTCGGAGCCACTCTTGTTGGTCTTGTTCTTGTGTACATATTCGGGCACGACATGACTTGGCCCTCTCGTTATCATATGCATGTTGTTTAGAGGCTCGTAGACAATCATGTATGGTCGGATATTTTGTATTTACGGACGGTCCCCTCCGATGTATATTAAAGCAAAGCCTATGTATTTTACTATGATGCCACTACGACAACGAGTAATTAATGAAAGGAGCAATAATAGAATTTAAACATCGCGTAGTTCTCGGAGTACGATATGAGATAAGGGGGTGCTCGGTACAAGTATCGGGTAGGGCGATAACCCTAGTTGGGTCGTGACAGATAATCATAAGGCGAGACTATCAACATAGAACATACCATAGCATATCGGGTCATAGACATAGCATATCTGACATCATCATTGTCATCATAGAATCATAGTTGTCATAGAATCATAGTCATCATAGAATCATGGCCATCATAGGATCATAGTCATCATAGAATCTTAGGCAGCATAGAATCATAGTCGTCATAGAACCATAGCCATCATAGGATCATAGTCGTTGCTTTAGTCATTAAGACCTTCAATATTGTAAAACTTGGTTTTTGAAGAAAAAGAATATTTTGGAAAACACTTGTAAACTTTTAGTAAGGAAAAATCATGCATTGGGGTCAAGGGTTTAGTTAAAACAATTTTTTATTTAGTAGTCGAAATTAATATCCAGAAGTTTCCTTTAACTGTAATATTGAAATAAACCGAAGGGAGCCATAGGAGGAAATTAGGGAATAGTGGGCCCGTCCTCGAGTCAAATGAGGCGGCGAACACCATTTACATATAACACGTTTCATGACAAGACGTATGAGAGCCTTAGAGGCATACGGATCCTATTCATGCAAGTTCTAGGTGTCTAGACAATTCCTTCGACTATTCATAGGCATTTAGTTCAATTCTACTGAATGAATAGTAGTGGCGAGCTCGGATTTCTAGGTTAGAATGATCCCGAGACACGTATTCCAAACTCATTACATCTAAGACATGCCATAGAAAGAAAGTGAAGCTTACTTACCTTTTCCGCCTCATGCGCGACTCCAAATCCAAAGCCGCAAATCCACCAAAATCTACAATTTGGTCATGTTTACCAAACATTGATCAGAAGCCTTTAAGGTTGAATCTTAAAGTAACCCTTGGCTACCGAAATTTCGGCAGCATTTCCCCTATAAATACTCCATCCCACCAAGTTCAACTTGGCCAATTTCAATCAACAACAATCCGGGAATTCAACCCGGCCAAACCAACAACAATACAAACAATTATTCTACAACACTTCAATATTCCATTCACCTTCAAATAAGCTACATGCATTCAAACTCGCATTATTGATCGTACGTTCAATTATTAATCCGAAACCGTTCAAACATGATTTAAGAACGTTTCAAGCAATCCATATAATATTCGGAACAACCCATCCATTACACCATAAAACCCGAAATCACCTAAGTTTAAGAGATCATCAACAACTCATTTCTTTTCTTCCAAATTCATAAACTATATCAATAATCCATACGTTTACAACATTATTTCCATAAATTCAAGAAATCACATTAACATCACGTTAATTCCCCAAATCACCGCAACACTACAACTTTAACATGAATCATCAAACATTCATTTTACATCATAATATTGATAACAACATCACTAGGACACTAAAGAACATTTGTTCATCTCTTCCACACCCAACACCTACCATTCGGCCATCACACTAATCACACATAACTTCACGAATTTTTATCCGTTTCTACACATTACAAGTATGCACAACCATTCATAATACAACAACCCAACGTGCTAAATAAATTAGTTCATCACTTCTACAATATACTACATATACACGGCCACACAACACACACACCACAACTTCATGAACTCATCCATTTCCACACTCCACAACATCTACAAATCACGCATAACATGTGAAAACAAGGATTAAACCTTACCTTCCCCTTCCACACTCTCTATATAAGCTTGTTTCTTGCAAACGAATGATGTACTCCTTTCAACAACTACTCCACGTCGACGAGGGCCTTCTAATTAGTGGGGAAACAAGAAGAAACAAATTTTCCATGTTCAACGCTAAATGTCCTATAGCCTCTCGTGGATGGGCACGTTTTCTCCTTCTTCATTTCTCTCCATCTCTCTTGAATTTTCTAGAGAAATGATGAAGTCTTGCCTTCTTAAGTCATCCATCTATATATATATATACTTATTTTTCATGCATGTGCCATGCACGGGCACCTTGGCCGGCCATGCCATTTTTACTTTCTCTAAATTTCTTTAATTTTCTAGGCTTTTCTTTAGCTTCTCCTCCAAGTTTCTTGAATTTTCCTTAAGTCCCAAAGATGACTTCCTACCATACTTTAGTCATTCCCTCGTATGCATTAAGCCTCCATGTGGGCGGCCACTTGTGGCCAATTTTCTAATTTAGCCAACTTTCCATATTTAGCTTCTAATCCCAATTTTTCCTTAATATTCCATGTCCGTAAAATTCATAAGCGACTTACGTCTTAAAGCAAAGTCGGAAAATGATCTTGCCCTCTACTTCCCGCATTTGGCTCGGAATATCCCAACATACAAAATGCGGGATATAACAGCTAGAATCTGAAACCCCGCCACGGCCTCGACCGCGGCCCGCCGGTGGTGGCGCACCTCGCCCCGGAGGGCGTGTAACCCCCAAAAGGGATGAAGATGAACCCGCGGCTGATCCCGTCGGCCGAGCTACACTGCGTAACCACCCGCCATCGGACAATCACGCATAATATGGCCCACGGCCACAAGAAAAAATCTACAAATGGCTCGGCAGCACTCCCCGACGTGATCTCCCACAATAAGAACAAAGCACGGTGGTCTCGGCTCGGGCCGGAAGGTCATTCGAACCCCGCGCTCGGAACTGCGGCCGGCTCCATGGCCCGGCATATCAAATCGCCCGTCGGTGGACCGTGTGTGCCCGACCGACGGAGGAAGATATCGTCGACCGCCGTGGATCGGGACCGTCCGCCTCTAAAATCTCCCTAGTTAATGCCCCGCAAACCGGCCCTCGGGGCGGCCTTTTGTCACGATCTCGGAAGGATTCTAGTGCTCATTACGCCCGACCCCGGTCCTCCATCCCCCGAGCATTAAGGTCACCGTAGTCGAGCGATGTCCATATCGATGGGACGCCATCGCCATGCAGATCACAACTAAATAGCGGTCCAACCCCGACGCATAGCGGTGCATCCGATCGGCCATATATCACAATTATATGGTGCATATCGAGCCGTAGAATTAAACTCCATATTATACTCACGAACACTCCCCCCTCTGCCGTATATCGGTCAACCCTCGCTCTCCGCAACTCGGGGGCAAAAAGTGACGAAGAAAACAAGAATACCGTGAACTCGTCCCACGTGGGCGGGGAGCACCGTCACACCCCGACCTTACTAGGGTGTGATGGGCACCCGACCCTCCTCGCAGTCGAGCGAACCCTTAACGTTCGCGCTACTAAAACCCGCCATCTCAAAAAAAATTTTAAAACAACATGAAACCTTTCAAAATGGAAATCAACCGAACCTTTAGTCAATCACGTAATTTTTATCAACCAACAACATCCGAAAATACACACCTTTAACATCTATAACCGATTTGCGCTCCTCGACACTCTAGCAGCAGGACACGTACGCGCAAAGTCTCTAGGATATACAAATACCATGACATAAATGCCCGACTCGGCAACACTCCGAACCGAAATGGAGCTCGCCAATCCCGCGGAAACAACTCCTAGCAAAGTCTTCTCTTCGTCCGGGTGTACTGCGTGGCATGAAAACGCCACCCCCGAAGAAGGAGGGTCGACGGGATATGTCGAGTATGTAAAGCGATTACAAATAACAACCTTTGCTCAATTTAGAAGAAAAGAAATCACAATCAAGCTCATTACACAGACCCTCGGCGGGAGGAAATATAAATGTATACATGGGGTCCTAGAACAATCACTTAAGTAAATAATACAAATGAACACACATTCCTTAAGCAAAGGATGCAACCTAACCCGTGTGTCGCCTCCGACATACCAATGAAATAGTCCCTTCGGACGGCCGCTTCGGCGCAATAATAATGATGGCCCCGCCCGGGCATTGCCGCTTCCGCATAATGATAATGATGATGATAATAATAATAATAATAATAATAATAATAATAATAATAATAATAATAATAATAATATAATAATAATAATAATAATCCCCTTCGGGTGTGCCGGTCCGACGATACGTCTATCCGGCCCCATCGGACATGCTGGCCCCGACGTAAAATGATGGCCCTTCGGGCATGCCGGTCCGACATACGTCTATCCCGGCCCCGTCGGACATGCGGCCCCGGCATCCTAGCCCCTTCGGGCATGCCACTCGTGACATACGGCTATCCCGGCCCCATCGGACATGCCACTCGTGACATACTACTAATCCTAGTTCCCTTCGGGCATAATGATAATAATAATGAGATATCGCCCCCTTCGGAGTGGTTTTGAAAGGTTTAAATAATAAAATCTCACACCCTCATCGGAGTGGTTTTGTACGCACCCCCTTCGGAGTGGTTTTAGAAAAGCCTTAGAAAATAATATATCACACCCCTTCGGAGTGGTTGTAGGAAAGCTTTAGAAAATAATATATCACACCCCGTCGGAGTGGTTTTAAGAAAGCTTTAGAAAATAATATATCACACCCCCTTCGGAGTGGTTTTAGAAAATCGAACTTTATACTTTCTTTAGCTCTTTAGTGTAAAACAAGTTTCAAGGTGATTCGGTTACACTTATGCAAGTTATAGATGTTTGAACATTTTTCTCAACAAGAGGTAAGGAATCTAATTCAATTGCATTGAATGAATAGCACTCAATTTCAAACTCGGATTTCCATGAACAGAATAACCCCCGAGGCTCAAATCCAAACTTAGTACCCCTAGGACATGCCAAAAGAAGGAAAGGACAGCTTTACATACCTGTTCCGCTTCTTAAGCTTCTCCAAATTCGAATCCCGTTGTCACGACCCAACCCCGTAGGCCGTGATTAGCGCCCGACCTGGGCACCCGTGCGTACCAAAATTTCAAAATCGTAACCCAAGTATTTAGAAAGAAAATCGGGCAGAGTTTCCTCTGTTTTTCTTACTAACCCAAAATTTACCTGCACGCAGAAAATACCAACGAGGGCCACCCAGGGCCAACAACACAACATATATATATACATACGCGGACCGGCCGCCGCGGCGAATGGGGAACGCCCAAACACAACATATATACGTGCATCTGTACAGAATGACCCTAACCCACAAACATGTCCACTGACCTCTAAACAAACCGAACGTGAATCATATGACGGGACGGGGGCCCCGCCGTACCCCCGAATAATAATGTACATACGTGTCAAAGAAAATATATACCAAAATAGATAAGCTCCGGAAGAAGGAGCACTTCTCGAAAGCAAAGGATAGATGGCCTAAACGGGTGGATCCTCCGGCCCGGACGTCGCACACGCGGGCATGAAAGCAACGACCCCCGGGAATGGGGTCAAGACGTGTCACACCCCGACTTTACTAGGGTGTGATGGGCACCCGACTATATATAGCCGAGCGAACCCTCGGACTCTTAGTGCATACATGTTCTCGTGGAATCATAAGACAAAGTAAAGTAAAATACATAGTAAATTTTTTTTCCTTTTTAAAAGTAAATAACACATCAACCAGTGGAACTCTATTTTTTTTTTTAAGCTGACACTCTAAACCCACGACTCTGTCTGCAAAGTCTCTAACTGTGATCATGGACCATAGTACGTGTGCGCTGACTCGGCTACACTCCAGAGCAAGCGGAGTTCGCCAACTTCGCCGAAACATCTTCTATGCTAGCTTTCCGTCGTGCGGGTGTACCGCGCGGCATGAAACGCAGCCGCCCACAAGAAGGGGCGTCAGTACGAACAATGTACTGAGTATGTAAGACATGAATAATAACATAGTAAGAAATGTATACATGAACAACAACCGCATAGAAACATAGAATATGTTATGTCAAGCTGTGACCTGTACATAGGGATCATATACAGCATGGAGAACATAGAATATATCATAGAATATCGGAGTAACTCCGTGCATATGAGTGCCCTCGGGGCGGATGCCATGCATGCTTACTTGGTCATATCGGGTCATAGTACGCACGAGGCGGCTCGCCCCACATAGCGCCCGAATACTCCAGCTTCCGCCATAAATCCCGCATCCGGCATCCCGCGTCCGGGATGATAAGCCGGTGACCGGTGGCAATAAACAAGAGATCCTCCCCAATCCCCAAGTATGCATAGTTCCCATCCCCCCAACCCTTGGTCATATTTAGCATGCAAGAGAGCCCAAGGAAAATTATATACTTATCGGAGTGACGTAAGGTCGGACACCTCCGATCGCATTATGGAGTAATCATGGACGCTTTGTCTCACCTTGGAGGAATAACAATCATAAGGCGAGACTATCAACATAGAGCATAGCATAGCTTATCGGGTCATGACATAGCATATCGACATCATAGAATCATAGTTGTCATAGAATCATAGTCATCGTTGCAATCTATCTTAGGATCATAGTCGTCGTAGAATCATAGGCATCATAGCATCATAGAATCATAGTCATCATAGAACCATAGTATTCATAGAATCATAGTTCCCATGGAAACATAGTTCCCATAGAATCATAGACATCATAGGATCATAGGCATCTTAGATTCATGGTCGTTGTTTAGGTCATAAGAAAAACTATCAATGTTGTAAAACTTAGTTTTTGAAGAAAAAGAATATTTTGGGAAAAAACACTTGTAAACTTTTAGGAAGGAAAATTATGTTTTGGAATCGAGGGATTAGTTAAAACAATTATGCTTTAGTAGTTAAAATAATAACCAAAAACTTTTCTTAACTATAGAATGAAAATAAGTCAAAGGGGACAATAAGAAAGAATTCGGGAATAGTGGGCCCGCCTCGGTCGAATGAGGCGGCGTAGACAATTTACATGTAATACGTTTCATAGTATTGCTTATGAAAGCCTTAGAGTGATCGGGTCTTATTCTTGCACGTACTAGGGTGTTTCGACCTTTCTTACACCTTTCGTGTTCTTTTTGGTTCAATGTTACTGAATAAATAGTGACTATTTTTCAACCGCGGATTTCGGGAGTTAGAAAGGTTCCCGAGGCGCGAAACCGGAACTACATATCTAGGACATGCCAAGAAAGAAATGCAAAGTCTTACATACCTTTTCCGCTTCTTGCCGGACTCCAAATCTCCGTCTCAATCTCACCAAAATTTTCACTTTGGTCAAGCTTACCAACTACTATTCGAGGTTTGAAACTCTAATCTTGAATTGGTTCTTTCTGCCGAAATTTCGGCAAAGACCTCCCCCGTAAATATATCATGCCACCAAGTTAAACTTGGCCGATTTCAAGCTAACAAACATCCCGGAATGCAACCCGGCCAAACTAACAACATACCAACAATCCCATTAACAATTTCAATCAATATACTACTTTCCACCCGAAGCCATAATTCATCCAAACCTTCTAACCTTTAACATACTTACTCATAACATGTTTCCATCTTCTAATTTCATCAACAATCATCACAATGCGCACATTAACAACTTCATTATCATAATAACATAAGCTACTACAAAGTTACATATTTTCCTATAACAACCTCACAACATCTTTTCCATAGCAACAAGAACCATTAATCTTTCATTTACGTCATGGAATCCATAATGTCGACGACTAAAATACTAGGTTGCATTAATTCATTCTTTCTCCATGCAACAACAAAACACACCACGGCCACAACATTACCACACTCTACTAACACAACACAACATACATAGTTTCATATATTCCATCCATTCCTTCACCTTACAACATATACAAATCATTCACAACATCAACAATAATTAAAATACTAAATAAAACAATTGAACCATTGCCTTTACAAACCATCCATGCACACGGCCAACCCTTCACACACACATTATTTCTATGATTTCCATGCATTTCACACACACCACAACATTCACAAACATTCATAATATATAAAAGAAGATTGAAACCTTACCTTTTCCATCTAGTTCTTCAACTTGGCTAGAGTTGTGCCTTGCAAGAATGAATGTTTTCTTGCTCCACTAACTACACCACCTTGCTAGGGACCCTCCAATTAGTAGGGAAATAATTTTTGAACAAATTTTCTCAATCTTTTCCTCCCACCATGTATGGCCGAATTGGCCCCTTTTTTTTTTTTTTCCTCTCTTTTTGTTTTGTTTTTTTCTTCCTCCAAATTTCTTGAACTAAAAGATGACTTCTTCTCATATATGTATATATATATAAAAGTCTTCCACCACTTCTTATATATTTATAATTAAGTCCCTCAAGATAATAAAAAATGGTCACATGTTCTCTTCTTCATCTTTCTAGAGTTTTCTTCTCTTTTTCCTTGAATTTTTCTAAAATAAAGATGAATACTTGAGTCTTGCCATGCAAGCTTTGATCCATTCATTTTTTTTGTAATTTACACTTAGCCCCTCCATTCTTTCTTTCTAGAGTTTTCCTCTTTTTCTTGAATTTCCTAAAGTGGTCAAAGATGACCACTTGTCTTTTTTTTTTTTTTTTTTTTTTTCCATCACATGACTAAATTCATGAGCCCTTGGTAAAATTACCATTTTGCCCCTCGACTTCCTTCAATATCATCATTTCGTCCCTAGCCTTCCGCATTATTTTCACGGCCCATTTTACGAATTTCCTTTTTCGCCCTCAACCTTTCACAACATTTCCGTGCAATAATAGTCATAAATAATATTTACAACAACTCGTCCGTTAAAATAATCTTTGAGAACGGTCTCGCCTTTAACTTTCCACGACGACTTTGGAATATCCAAACGTACAAAGTACTGCTATAACACCCTTCCCCCCTTTGGAACATTCGTCCTCGAATGTTCGACTAATCTTACTAGGTCTCATAAACACCTCGGGGAGCTCCCTTTTTAAAACTATTCCCATCCTTTATATTAGCTCTCAAGTTATCCGATATCATCCTCTTTGTCATACTCTTCCTCTTCATACACGTCCATTTTCTGGCGTCGCACTACTCAAAGTTTGTGCGAACTCCTCATATTACCTTAAACATTATCCGGACTTATCCGCTCATTGTCGGTTTCCCGACCTTACCAATTCACTTCAAAGAAAGGGCCTCCTTAATGTACCTCAAGTGTTCATATTAAATACATTACCGCATCAACCTGCCTATACCTTATCTTTACATTCCTCTCTTTCGCTTCCCCTTTGGGGCGCACCTATACCATTATTCATTCATTCTTCGTCTCATATCTTCATTCCCAATCTCAATCCATAGTAGGATAATAACATTTTTCTTTACGGCACTTGTACCGTTTACTCTTGCTGTCACTCGAACTTCGGTACCCTTGCTCGATTAATGCCTTTCGTATCGTAACTTTGGTCGCTGGGATTCACAGGTTCACCGATACAATCATATTTGGGATATCTCACACACTCATATATACGTGTATATAATTAACATCAACTAGCCCTCAAATTATTTTCAAACATTGTTCAAGCCTATCCTAATTCCCGGGGCTATAATGTATTTTCTGTCTCTTCACCGAGTTAGTCTGCCTCGTCTCACGTGACCCCTTAGGGTTCCCAGCCATTCCATATACTCAAATTTACCTTAAGCTACCCTAACTTCTCATTTGTCTCATATGCCGAATATGTAAAATTTCTTGCAAACTTCCCGTGGGTCACCCATCCTGAAATTGCTCTCACCTGAGCACGCTTAACCTCGAAACTCTGGTAAAATCTGGTGTCTTAACGCTGATATAATTGCGTCCACTTCCTCGTATAGCCTTTATTACATATCCTCGGGCAAGTTGAAGTCTTACCGATTCGGGAATATTTTCATAACACGTCCTTTCTTTGAAATTAATTTTCATTTTGCCCTTTTCGCTCCGAATGTTCACCTTTCACTCGTGTGCATAACCACTTTTTATCTCGGGCCTTCGGTGTTCCCGAGGTAGTGATCGCACCTTCGTCGTCGTGCCAAATCCATAACCCTTCTTGAAACATCGCGTCTCGTTTATTGTCTATTTATCGTATTTCCTTTTCACGCTTCTTTCTTCTTAGACATGCCCATTCCGGTAGGCTGCCTTTATTATCTTCACTATCCGCACACAGCGGTTTATTAGCAATACCCTTGGCAGGTTTACGTATGTATACGACTCATCTCTATTTATACCGAGCCCCCCGGCTTGGGTGGCAAAGACATCAATAATTGTCCTTGTAACTTTCCATATCACTTCTCACTTTCTTTCGTCGTAGGTAAGGCTGCGTACAGAGATTCCATTTTCCTAGGACTTGGCTCTATCGCACGATCATAGGACAAAGAAGGTCAACAATTCCTAAATGCCCGCACCTCCCCGCGCGTTTATAAATGTGGCCGGCTTCACACCCATAAATGAGACTCACGGACACGACTTTGCGGACAACCCTTGGACCGACCTCCGCTCCGATACCCTTTGTCACACCCCGACTTTAGGGTGTGATGGGCACCCGACCCCGTATACGGAGCGAGCGAACCCTCGGACTCTTAGTATACATGTTCTCGTGGAATCATAAGACAAGGAAAAGTAAAATACATAGTAAATTTTTTTTTCCTTTTAAAGTAATAACACATCAACCCGGGGAACTCCCTATTTTTTTTTTTTTTGCCGACACTCTAAACCCACGACTCGTCCGAAGTCTCTAACCGTGATCATGGACCATAGTACGTGTGCGGCGACTCGGCTACACTCCGCAGCAAGCGGAGTTCGCCAACTTCGCTGAAACATCTTCTATGCTAGCTCGTCGTACGGGTGTCGCGCGGCATGAAACGCAGCCGCCCACAAGAAGGGCGTCGGTAGCGAACAATGTACCGAGTATGTAAGACATGAATAATAACATAGTAAGAAATGTATACATGAACAACAACCGCATAGAAACACAGAATATGTTATGTCAAGTCATGACCGTACATGCGGATCATATACAAGATGGAGAACATAGAATATATCATAGAATATCGGAGTAACCCAGTATATGAGTGCCCCTCGGGGCGGATGCCATGGTTGCCATTACTGTCATATCGGGTCATAGTACCGCGCGGCGGCTCGCCCACATAGCGCCACGGAATACTCCCAGCCGCCATAAATCCCGCATCCGGCATCCCGCGTCCGGATGATAAGCCGGTGACCGCACTGTGGCACAAGAAAGCGAGAGATCCTCCCCAATCCCAGCTATGCATAGTTCATCCCCCCAACCCTTGGTCATATTTAGCATGCAAGAGAGCCCAAGGAAAATTATATACTTATCGGAGTGACGTAAGGTCGGACACCTCCGATCGCATTATGGAGTAATCATGGACGCTTTGTCTCACCTTGGAGGAATAACAATCATAAGGCGAGACTATCAACATAGATATAGCATAGCTTATCGGGTCATAGACATAGCATATCCGACATCATAGAATCATAGTTGTCATAGAATCATAGTCATCGCAGTATCTTAGGATCATAGTCGTCGTAGAATCATAGGCATCATAGCATCATAGAATCATAGTCATCATAGAACCATAGTATTCATAGAATCATAGTTCCCATGGAAACATAGTTCCCATAGAATCATAGACATCATAGATCATAGGCATCTTAGATTCATGGTCGTTGTTTAGGTCATAAGAAAAACTATCAATGTTGTAAAACTTAGTTTTTGAAGAAAAGAATATTTGGGAAAAACACTTGTAAACTTTTAGGAAGGAAAATTATGTTTTGGAATCGAGGGATTAGTTAAAACAATTATGCTTTAGTAGTTAAAATAATAACCAAAAACTTTTCTTAACTATAGAATGAAAATAAGTCAAAGGGGACAATAAGAAAGAATTCGGGAATAGTGGGCCCGCCTCGGCCGAATGAGGCGGCGTAGACAATTTACATAATACGTTTCATAGTATTGCTTATGAAAGCCTTAGAGTGATCGGGTCTTATTCTTGCACGTACTAGGTGTTTCGACCTTTCTTACACCTTTCGGGTTCTTTTGGTTCAATGTTCTTCAATAAATAGTGACTATTTTTTCAACCGCGAATTTCGGGAGTTAGAAAGGTTCCCGAGGCGCGAAACCGGAACTACATATCTAGGACATGCCAAGAAAGAAATGCAAAGTCTTACATACCTTTTCCGCTTCTTGCCGGACTCAAATCTCCGTCTCAATCTCACCAAAATTTTCACTTTGGTCAAGCTTACCAACTACTATTCATGAGGTTCAAACTCTAATCTTGAATTGGTTCTTGTTCCGCCGAAATTTCGGCAAAGACCTCCCCTGTAAATATATCATGCCACCAAGTTAAACTTGGCCGATTTCAAGCAACAAACATCCCGGGAATGCAACCCGCCAAACTAACAACATACCAACAATCCCATTAACAATTTCAATCAATATACTACTTTCCACCCGAAGCCATAATTCATCCAAACCTTCTAACCTTTAACATACTTACTCATAACATGTTTCCATCTAATTTCATCAACAATCATCACAATGCGCACATTAACAACTTCATTATCATAATAACATAAGCTACTACAAAGTTACATATTTTCCTATAACAACCTCACAACATCTTTTCCATAGCAACAAGAACCATTAATCTTTCATTTACGTCATGGAATCCATAATGTCGACGACTAAATACTAGGTTGCATTAATTCATTCTTTCTCCATGCAACAACAAAACACACCACGGCCACAACATTAATACACTCGGCCACAACACAACATACATAGTTTCATATATTCCATCCATTCCTTCACCTTACAACATATACAAATCATTCACAACATCAACAATAATTAAAATACTAAATAAAACAATTGAACCATTGCCTTTACAAACCATCCATGCACACGGCCAACCCTTCAACACACATTATTTCTATGATTTCCATGCATTTCTACACACCACAACATTCACAAACATTCATAACATATAAAAGAAGATTGAAACCTTACCTTTTCCATCTAGTTCTTCAACTTGGCTAGAGTTGTGCCTTGCAAGAATGAATGTTTTCTTGCTCCACTAACTACACCACCTTGCTAGGGACCCTCCAATTAGTAGGGAAATAATTTTTGAACAAATTTTCTCAATCTTTTCCCTCCCACCATGTATGGCCGAATTGGCCCCTTTTTTTTTTCTCTCTTTTGTTTTGTTTTTCTTCCTCCAAATTTCTTGAACTAAAATGACTTCTTCTCATATATGTATATATATATATAAAAGTCTTCCACCACTTCTATATATATTTATAATTAAGTCCCTCAAGATAATAAAAATGGTCACATGTTCTCTTCTTCATCTTTCTAGAGTTTTCTTCTCTTTTTCTTGAATTTTTCTAAAATAAAGATGAATACTTGAGTCTTGCCATGCAAGCTTTGATCCATTCATTTTTTTTGTAATTTACACTTAGCCCCTCCATTCTTTCTTTTCTCAGAGTTTTGCCCTCTTTTTTTCTTGAATTTCCTAAAGTGGTCAAAGATGACCACTTGTCTTTTTTTTTTTTTTTTCCATCACATGACTAAATTCATGAGCCCTTGGTAAAATTACCATTTTGCCCCTCGACTTCCTTCAATATCATCATTTCGTCCCTAGCCTTCCGCATTATTTTCACGGCCCATTTTACGAATTTCCTTTTCGCTCCTCAACCTTTCACAACATTTCCGTGCAATAATAGTCATAAATAATATTTACAACAACTCCTCGTCCGTTAAAATAATCTTTGAGAATGGTCTCGCCTTTAACTTTCCACGACGACTTTGGAATATCCAAACGTACAAAGTACGGCTCATAAAGCGGAATATGTACTGAGTATGCAAAGCGGAAACATAAAACATAGTCATAACCGAAACAAGGAGTGCGGAAAATGTAGATATAAATGAACTAGTTTATGTGAGCTAGTATTAACCAACCGGTCAAGTCCAAAGCATCCCTAACATAGCATACCGTATAATATACACACACATAGGCCGCGGCCGAAAAATCCGCAAGGATATCACACACATGCACATACACACATACCGCGGCCAAGTATCCGGTGGTCAATAGTACCCACATACCGCGGTCGAGTATCGCGCGGTCAATAACGATGTGCATGCCGCGGTCAAGTGTCCAGCGGCAACATCACACATACCGCGGTCGAGTATCCAGCGCCAACATCACACGCAATGAACAATTAAATGATTGAGACAACTTCCCGTAATTCGATGACCAAATATATTTATTAACATGCAAGTGTAGAAACAAGTTCCGTATTTATCTGATTTAGGTGTACCAAATTATGTCTCTGAAGTCATTCTTATGTCAAAATGTATCATCAACTCAATGAAATAGTTAAAATAATTATCTTAAAATAGTCGGAAATGGTTAAAGGTTCTCTCTTAATACAAAACCAAATAATCCCAATAGGTCATTTAAAAGAAGTCTCGGGCTAGCGGGCCCACCTCGGTCAAATCAAGGTGGCATACATACTTTTTACTTAATATTGAGCTCTAAGGAAGCATCCATGAAAGTTTCGAGGCGATCCGAGTTCATTTGAAAAAAGTTATGGAAGTGAAAGCATTTTTCCAACAAAGGTAAGGAAAGTACTTCAATTATCGAATGAATAGTAACCAAAATCAAACTCGAGTTTCTCATGGAACGTAACGACCCCCGAGGCCGCTATCCAAACCTAGTATACCTAAGACATGCCAAAAGAAGGAAAGGTGTTTTTACATACCTTACGCGCGTCTTATGTTCGCTTAAACCCGATTCCGTTCTCCAAAATCGCAACTGGTCACATTTACCAATTGTCATTTGTAAGCTTTAAGGCTAAACCCGAGAATAGTGCTTGTCTATGGAAATTCCGACAGACTTCCCCTATAAATATACGCCCCCGAGGATTCAACTCGGCCAATTTAACAACACAATACCAACAACAACAATCACAAAATGCCTTATAACATAAATAGTCTTCTATTCTTCATAATTCAATAACTTCCATTCCTACTTCACATTATCAACTAATATCAACATTTCTCATATTCATTATCTAACTCCAGATTATTCAAACATATTTCAATAACATCCCAAGCAATATTCATGGTCCCGAGCATTCCCACTAATTCCATATTACATCCAAAAAACTCTCACCAATGCAACGAAACTACTAAATCGCATTGTTTCCTTCCAAATTCAATAACAATAACCATAATCCACACGTAGAATCTCATTCTCATAATTATATAAAAATCATATAAAAAAATCGTATACGTTCTCATGATAACATACAACAAATTTCAATGCCATTTTAAATCATTAAACCTTTATTTGCATCACCAAGGTTACAACAACATAACTAACCAACTAAATAAACTTGAATTCATTCTCTTCCATGTCAATCATGGCTCACGGCCAACATGCTTCCCACACACACACACCTCACCTTCATAATTCTCATCTAATTCTACTCGTCATAACATATAAATTCATTCCATAACTTCAAACATAAAATTCATACCTTTTTCTCAAATTTCAACTTTCCGCAAACGCCGCTCTTTTCTAAACTAATTGTATCACGTCGGAGAGCGTCCCAAACTTGACAAGAATTCAACAAGAATAAGATTTGGATCAAAGTAGAGGCTTGGAATTTTTTTCTTTTTTTTCTTTCTTCTCTTGGAGCCGATTCTCTCTTTCTTTTTTTCCTCTTGTTTTTGCTTTTCTTTCTTGAAAGTTCTAATGGATGATGCCCCTTATATATAATAATCCTTGTAATTAATTTGTCACATGGAAAATTTTCCATGGACTTGGGCCTAGGCCATCATGGCCGGTTGGGCTCCCTCTAATTTGGGCCTTGTCTTTCTTTTTTTTTTTTTTTGAGCCCAATTGGTTAGAAATCCCGTTTTGCAAATTCCCGAAAATAATTTCCGAAATTCCAATTTTGCCCTCGACCTTATTCCATATTTCCACACCCATATTTCTCACAAACATCATGGACACAATAACTAGAATCAAGATATTGACTCATGACCCGCCAATCCCAATCATTTCGAATTTTTTTTTCCAATTACGCAAAAACACGGGATATAACATTGAGCTTCTCCAAATTCGAATCCCGTTTTCTCCAAAATCTACAAATGGTCATGTTTACCAATTGTGAGTTATAGCTTCCAAGAGTTCAACTTAAATTCATGTTTGTCTACCGAAATTTCGGCAAAGCATTTCCCCTATACATATAGCATCCCCGAGAATCTAACTCGGCAAATTGTAATCAACAACAATCCGGAATGCAACCCGACCAAACCAACAATCATAACAACAATATCAATACTCAACTCACAACATGTTCAAGACATTCTAACCCAAATCTTCCAATTGCCATAAGAACTCCAACAATACATTTATTTCTTTCAAACTCATAAATTATGTCAACAATCCGCATGCTAACGATCATCATTCTCATGCACACAAGAATTTATTTTAAAATCATATTGCTCTCCAAAACAGCCCGCAACATTTCCGACTTCCATTTGAGTCGTCAAACCTTCATTTTCACCACATAATCTACAACAATCAACAACCAAAATACTATATAAAATGAGTTCATTATATTTTTCTAAAATCAGCCCCTACACGGCCCAAGTTCCAAGCTACATAATTCCATGAATTCCGTTCATTTTTACATGCCAAACATATGCAACCATCCATAACAACATCAACCAACACTAAATGAATTTAGTTCTACACGTTTATACTACACTACATATATTCGGCTACAACATAATACACCAAAATCTCATGAATTCCATTCATCTCCACACTCTACAACACACAAACCATGCATAGTATATGAAAGAGGAGATGGAATCCTTACCTTTTTCCTCCAACTTCTTTACTTGTCCCAAATGCGAAAACGATGAAACCAACGGTTTATCTTCCGAGATAATTATACCACGTCGAAGAGCGTCTTGAACTTAATAAGAATACAAGAGAATTACAATTTTTGGACCAAGATTGAAGGCTAGGAATTTTTTTCTCTTTCCTTTTCTCTTCTCTTTCTCTTGTTCGTTTTCCTCTCTTCCTTTTTTTGCTGAATTTTCCGGAAAGTTTTGGAACTGATTTTTTGCTGAAAAAATGAGGTTTCTGTCCCTTTTAAAAACTGCCAACGTCGGGTACTGTAGCTACAGACTGTAGCGCATCTTGTAGCGATACGGTAGCGGTACCGCGGGATTACTGTTCCTGCGTCGATAGTTCAGTTTGTAACGTCTATAATTCTCTACTCCGATGTCCTATCAATGAACGGTTTGTTGCATTACAAACTAGACTCGACGAACTTCATTTTAGGCTTTTAAAACACCTTAAAACTCCACATATACTATGAGATATGCGCCTCCATAGTTGACTTAAAAATTCGCCCAGCATTTCCCAAATTTTCGTCGAACTTATTTTCTTCAATTTACTCGATCTCGAAATATTCCAACGCACAAAATGCGGGATATAACATATAATTAGATTCAGAAGTACCAAAATTATAGTAAGCCCGGGGTTTCTTTAATATTCGGGATCCAATAAAATTGGGTATACGGAATCGCGATCGTTTAAGCTACTTTTACTACTACTTCAGAGACCTGCGAAAATTTCCTTGTCACGTTTTACTTCTCGCTTGATTACCAACTTGCTTCTCTCATTCTTACATAATGATTTTCTGCTTCGCCTATCAGCTCCCTCGAAGATTGTACTTAATCATATTTCTCCTCCTTAATTCCTTTCAATACTTCAATTTCCTTACTCTCAGATACCTTGACAAACCATTGCTTTTCCAAATATCGTCATGCTAGAACTCTTCCAATCACTATTTGTAACTCAATTGGGGTCAGTCCAATCCGTTATATCAAATATCTGTTTCTCACCTTTCACTTCATCCCTATGTTCCGTGTCGTAATACCTTCCGTTAGTTGCAGCCTTGTGTCGTTAGTACTCGCCTTTCGACCAACGTAATCACCAGGGGAAAGTCATACGCATACATATTTATATACACTCATCACCATTCTACTTACAAACATTTCCAATCGCTTTTCGAACTTACCCTAATTCCCAAGCGATATTGCGCTTTCTCTTTTTTTTTTTTTTTTTTTTTCCCATTTAATCCATTCTTAAAAACGTAAAGTGCGTCTTGCTTCACCTACTTCCTTTTCCTTTAGGTCACCCCAAATTTCCATTTATTTCACGTATCCTTCCCATTGTTATCTTACTTCTACATTCATACTTGTCGCAATTTTTTTTTCCGCCCATATTCTTGTCGCAACCCTACTATCATTTCCTTTCCTAAGCTTGTCATAATTCATCCCGTGTACTATAGTTATTCTTAGGTCTATCTAACTTCTCATTTATCCTCTTAAATTCCAAGTTTGCAAAATTTTTCAATTACTTCCCGGGGGGTCACCCATCCTAAAATTGCTCCTCCCTCGAGCACGCTTAACTTCGACAACTTCAACGGATTCTAGTCCCTTAATGTCGGTATAATCACGTCCATTTCCACACACGACCTTTATTACATAATACGAGGCTAATCGAAGCCTTACAGATCCCGAGGCATATTCACAACACGTCCTTTCTTATACAATTACCATTTTACCCTTCTCGACCTCCGGTGGTCACCTTTGCAAATTCTTATTACTATAAATCTACGCCGCATATACCCATAATACCGTACAGAATATAACTTACATCCCACTCTAACCATTCGGGACCTCTCTTCTTCTAACGGAACAAATATATTCAAACTTACCATGTGTGACCTTTCCCGTCACCACTTACCATCTTCCGCCATATGTAAGACTTGCGCAAGGAATTTTTATTTCCTATGACTTGGCTCTATCGCACGATCTAAGACAGAAAGAAGGTCAACAATTCCTAGATGCCCGTAGCCTCCTGTTTATAAATGTGGCGCGCTTCACACCATAAACAGGAATCTACTAGACACGGTTCGTAGACATTCGAGGACCTAACCGCTACGATACCACTTTTGTCACGACCCAACTCCGTAGGCCGCGACACGTGCCCTAGTTGAGCACTCGTACGTATCTTAACCTAAGTTAGCAAAATATTAAAAATAAACAAAAATAATAATTTAACAAGGACAAGTGGGCATGCCGCCTTTTAAGGCCGATAAGGCCGTCACAAAGCATAGATAAACTCTAAACGTCACGCAAATCTCACGAAACATATACAGAACCCACACCTCATATCTACGGACTCTACGAACAAAACATAATCATATGACGGGACGGGGCCCCGTCGTACCCGAATAGTACGTACATATGCAGCGTAATGAGAATTTTATACCAAAATACGGGCTCGGACAAAGGAGCACTTCAGTAATGTGTAGAAAACCTAGGCGAGCGGATCAGCGAACCAAACATGGACTGCGTTACGAAACGCAGTTGGTATGGGGGTCGGTACGGAAAATATGTCGAATATGTAAAAGGCCGAAATAAATAAAGCTAAAATCGAACGAATCGACGAATACAAACGAAATGCATAGGTAATCAAAATGCGTATCGGAAAACATACGTAATGCATCGAAAACATATGCAAAAGCGGCCCCGCTATGGGACTCGGTGAACAGAAGCGAGAGAGCGCCCCTTTCTTGGCGCCATAACACAGCATACTTCAGAGTAGGAAATATCTCCAAAACAAATCATAACATACCAAGTGGCCACATCAGAACATAATCAGCATAAGCGTACATGGCACATCATACACCACAACCCATGTACGTATATACACCCCCTCACACCGGGGCGCGGCGAACAATGCAGAGAAATACGCTTGAGAACATATCCTGGCCCGGGCTCAGTGGGGGAAACATTGAGGCATCCACGAGTAGAGTAGTGAGAAACTAAATGCAATAAAAATATCATACATATTTCCAGAGACTCGATGAGGCATAACAGATAACAAATCAAATCAATGAAATCGGACGGAGTCATAGTACGTACCTTTCGGACATCACGGAGGGTTATGTTGGAACAGAACGTTCGGATTCGTGGTACATATCAAAACGCATCATAGGACTTAACGGAATATTTAAAACACTTCTTAAGTAATAAATAGAGGAATAGTTAAAACGTTTCCTTTAAAACCGCTCGAAGACAAGTTATAAACACAAAAGGGTAAAATCGGAAATAGTGAACCCACCTCGGATCAAGCCGAGGCGGCGGACAGAAACCATAAACATTAAACTCCGTAAAGTTATCTAAGAAGGTTTTAAAGCGATTCAAAATCATTTGCGAAAGGTATGAAGGTTTAGGCGCACTTATATCCAAAAACAGGCATTATGGTTCAATTGCATTGAATGAAAAAGACTCAATTTTAGATGCAGATTCCGAGAGATAGGAGCGGCTCCAAGGGCCGAATTCAAAGCTAATATGTTATATCCCGCATTTTGTGCGTCGGAATATTTCGAGATCGAGTAAATCGAAGAATATAAGTTCGACGAAAATTTGGGGAAATGCTGGGCGAATTTTTAAGTCAACTATGGAGGCGCATATCTCATAGTATATGTGGAGTTTTAAGGTGTTTTAAAAGCCTAAAATGAAGTTCGTCGAGTCTAGTTTGTAATGCAACAAACCGTTCATTGATAGGACATCGGAGTAGAGAATTATAGACGTTACAAACTGAACTGTCGACGCAGAAACAGTATTCCCGCTACAGTACCGCTACAGTACTGCTACAGTACTGCTACAGTACTGTAGCTACAGTAAACCGACGTTGGCAGTTTTTTAAAAGGGACAGAAACTTCATTTTATTTCAGCAAAAAAGCTCCACAAATTTCCAGAAATTTTAAGAAAGAAGAGAAAATAAAGAAATCTTGAAGCCTTCAACTTTGATTCAAAATTATAATTTGTTTGTATTCCTACTAAGTTCAAGATTCTCTACAAAGTGGTATAAATATCATGGCAAGAAAGAGCTTCTTTTGGCAAGTGGAAAAGGGTAAGAATTTAGTCTTCTTTTATATGTTATGTATGGTTGTGTATGTTGTGGTGTGTAGGAATGAGGGAAATTCATGAAAAATATGGACTATATGTTGAGGCCGTGTGGTTGTGGTATAGTATGGAAAGGGATGAATCAATTTTCTTAAGTATTTTGGTTGTTGTTACAATGGAATCTATGATGAGAAATGGAAGTTTGATAATTCTAGTTCAAGTTGTAGTTGTCGGGAAGTTGTTTTAGAAGTTAAAGTGAATTGAATATAGTGTTCTTGTGTTTATGGAAACTAATGTTGTTAGTGTGAATTGTTGGTGTGATTTATGGAAAGTGAAAGAAAGAAATATGTTGTCATTATTCTTGTTGAGTTTGGATAATTTTAGGTAGTGTGTTGGTTCGGCCGCTTGAAATGTCGAGCGGACTATTTGAAACATTCTTGACCATTGTTTGGAAGGTTTCGAATTGGTATTTGAATATGTGAACAATTATGAATTGAATATAAATGAGATGCCATGGAATTGTAAAAAAGAATTGGTAATGTTAGAACGTATTTTGAAATAATTGTGAAGTTGGAAGATATGATTGTTGGTATTACTATTGTTAAATTGGCCGAGTTGCATTCTCGGGTTGTTGTTGTTAAATTGGCCGAGTTAGATTCTCGGGGGATGGAGCATTTACAGGGGAAATGCTGCCGAAATTTTTGTAGACGAATGTTAATTCAAGATTGAATTTCTAAAGGCTCTAATTAATGTTTGGTAAATGTGACCATTTATAGATTTTGGAGAGTTTTGAACTTGGATTTGGAGAAGCGTAAGAGACGGAAAAGGTATGTAAGGCTTACCCTTTCTTTCTTTGGCATGTCCTAGATGTAATAAGCTTGAATACGTGCTTCGGGGATCACTCTAATTCTAGAAATCCGAGGTTGAGTTTTGTTACTATTCATTCGGTAAAATTGAATTAAATGGCTTATGCTTCTTTGTAAATAAATGTTCAAATGCTCATAATTTTTGAAAACGAAAGAGAAATGACTTGAAATCTTCGAGGATAATTTAATGAGACATAATGACCACATTTTTAGGTTCGTTACACGATTAGATCCGAGGTGGGCCCACAACACCGAGACCTATGTATATTACTTTGTTTGTCTTATTTCCGTACGATTCTCGACGAAACTTTTGACTAATGTTCCGAGTTTGTTATAAGTGTTCGGTAATTCGGATATGAGCATTCGGTTCGACTATTTGGATATAAACGCTCCGATACGAATGATTTGATATGAATATTTTGATATAAGCGCTCGATGTAAATATTCGAAATAGAAAATCCGATATAAGTATGCAAACATAAGAGTGATATATAAGCTTTGGGTATAAGTAAGTTGATATGAATATTTTACGCAAGTCTTAATGTTCTCCATACACGACCCGGATCGCTTGGAAAGTCCGAAGAGGCTTCTGTATGTTAAATACTTATAACTCTCCGATGCTAACTCGGCAGAACCCGAGACTTGTTCTGAATCTTCAAATGTTGATAAGCGTATGTATTCATCGAGTCTGATTTCATATGCATATGTTTCTGCACTACTCTGCTCGTGCGCGACTCAATGTATCTTTCACTGAGTCCCGGGCCAGGGCATGTTATGATTTCGTGTGTACGTCACGATACGATTCTGATTCACTGAGTCCCGGGCCAAGACATGTTCTCGTGCACACTTCTGCATTATTCACCGAGTCCCTCGTACTTGCGGCGGGACACGTTATCTGATGTGATCATGATGAGATGTTGTGGGGACGGTGGCCGGGATGGCGCATGATTATTATTCACCGAGACCCGCAGTAGAGGGCCGGGACACGTTATGTACATATGATTCGTATGCATGATTTTATCTACCGAGTCCCTTAATAAAGGGCCGGGACACGTTGTTTGCATATATGACATCTGATTCTGCTATACATGATCCTTTTCACCGAGTCCCTCATCGAAGGGCCGGGACACGTCACACACATATGAGATTTATGATTTTGACATGCATTCTGTACTCTGTCCGACATATGTCATCTTCGCGAGCTTACATGCGTTCGTATTCGTCCGATGTATGTCGGTATCTGTACGATTTGTATGTTACGTATTTCGTCCGTTATATGATATCATCGGGCACTCCGTACGTTACGTATTCCGTGCGATATACGACATCATCCGAACATGCATACGTTTGATATTCCGTTCGATATATGATCCCGTCGAATGTTACGTACGTTCGTACTTTCCGTCGACGTGTGACATCACTTGGGCGTTCTGTATCTTGCACCTCTTCGGACATGCGGTCTGCTGAATGCAAATTAAGCGTTTTAGGTATTTTGGTTGACCCTTTATTTTACTGTACACTTTTGGCTTATGAACGGGTATGTATGAATTGTGTCTGAAAGGTATGTGTACGTACTCGGAGTTATATATGTATACTTACTTGATAGTTCCGTCTGTTCCAGTTATAGTTTTGGTTATTTGTATTGCATGCCTTACGTACTCAGTACATATTCCGTACTGACCCCCTTTCTTCGGGGGCTGCGTTTCATGCCGCGCAGGTACTCCCAGATGAGCGGAAGTGATTATAGAAGATGTTTCAGCGAAGATGGCAAGCTCCACTTTCCCGGAGTACTGCCGAGTCAGAGTCTGTCTGATTTGATTTTCTGGATCTGTGTTAGAGACTTTGCAGACAGCGTCGTGGGTATGATATGTCAGTCTGTCAGCGGCTCCATCAGCCGACATGTTGATTTGTGTTATGTAGTAACCTTGTATAATTACAGATTTTGTCAGACCTATAAGCTTCATTATGTATTCCATGATTATTCAGTTTAGAGATTTGAAAAAAAAATTATGTGCGTAATAAGAGTCTGTGGGTTCGCTCGGCTCCGGTAGTGGGGTCGGGTGCCCATCACACCCTAGTAAGGTCGGGGTGTGACAAAATACACCTATGACGTGCCATGAAAAGGAAATGAAAAGCTTTACATACCTTTCTCGCTTGTTAAGCTCGTCGAAACTCCGGTCCTGTTTCGTCGAAAATCTGCAAATGGTCATTCTTACCAGTTACTATTCATGCAAGTTGACATTTCAATCTTTGGCTTCTATTTGGCTACCGAAATTTCGGCAGCACTTCCCCTATAAATATGCCGCCCCGAGAATTTAACTCGGCTTAATTGTCGACAACAACCAATCAACAACATTAATTCACAACAAGAATCGCATACTAATCACAAATAGTCTTCTTTCGACATAAGGCCACACTCCCAAACTACTTCACATCTCAAACCAACATTAATGTTTACATACTCATTTACTTACCAAGATCATCCCAACATCATTTGGAGACATTTCATATGATTTCACACATTATTCGCAAAATACACAAAATTTTCCACGAAACATAACTCGTCCAAAATTTCCATTTTTCGACAAACATATTCATAACATATTTCCATCTTCCAAATTCATCAACAATCATCATAATTCACACCTTAACAACTTCATTATCTTAATATCATAAAATCACATTAATACGACATAATTCTCTACATTCCATTTCAATGCTAACTTTCATCATTTTACTTCCCCTTACATTGCAAGGATCACAATAACATAATTAACATACTAAACAAACTTAATTCATTTCCATCCTACAACACCATACTACACGGCCAACATACCATTTCCCAACTTCATCCAATTTTTGTTCTACTTTCACTTCCAATACAAATTGCATAACATTCATAACTAGAATACAACAAAAATTCAACACACCTTGCCTACATAACCATGCATACACACGGCTACATGCACACACTCCTATCCACTTTGAACTTCTATATTTTCATATATTTCACTCAATTTCATACACTACAACACAAATAAACCTTCATAACATAACAACAAAGGATCAATTCTTACCTTTTTCCTCAAGTTTCTTCACTTCACCATGAGTTCATCCAAGCAGCCGAAACCAACGGGTTATCTTCCGAAAAATAATTGCACCACGTTGTAGAGGACCTTGAATTGGTATAAATACCACAAGAGAATAATTTTAGAGGCAAGATTTTTAATGGGATAAAAATGGAGGCTGGCCAGAATGCCCCTCTCTTGTTCTTGACATTTTTCTTGATTTCTCCTTCTTTCTCTTGTCTTGAAATTTTCTAGAAAAATAATGAACCTTTGCCCCTTTTATCTTTAATTGTCACATGACCATGCACATGGCATGGATTTAATTAAATTCCATGCCATAGTAGGCCACCCATTCTTGGGTTGGGCCAAATTCTTTCCAATTTTTGTCTTGCAAATTTCCAAGCCCAATTTTTTTTTACTTCCTCCACCTTTTTTGATAATTCATGAAACCATTTTTTTTTTTCAAATTTCACTTTCGCCCTTAATCTTTCCCAATATTTCCACATCAATAGTCTCTAAAACATCATATGCACACTAAGAAAAATCCAATTGGAGCCTTAATTCTTACCATTCCGAATTATTTTCGACTTTTCCGAATACGCACAAAATGCGAGATATAACAATCTCGAACTCTAGCTTACGTCGCCGATTATCCGCATAGGATTTCTGTCGGCTCTGAGCTGTTAGCAACCTCTCTCTAATCACTTTCACCTTATCAACTGCTTGCTGAATTAGGTCTGGGCCTAGCAACTGATTTTCCCCAATATCAAACTATCCTATGGGCGATCTACACCTCCGCCCATATAAGGCCTCATAAGGAGCCATTTGAATACTGGAATGGTAATTGTTGTTATATGCGAACTCGATAAGAGGCAAATGATCCTCCCAATTACCCTGTAAGTCAAGCACACAAGCTCTAAGCATATCCTCAAGGGTCTGTATAGTACACTCTGCTTGCCCATCTGTTTGCGGGTGAAATGCGGTGCTAAGACTCACCTGAGTCCCCAATCCTTGCTGGAAAGACTTCCAGAATCTTGCTGTGAACTATGCTTCCCTATCTGAAATAATGGCTGAAGGAACACCATGGAGTCGTACCATCTCATTAAGATAAAGCCTCGCATAATCCTTGGCTGCATAAGTAGTTCTGACAGGCAGAAAGTGAGATGACTTTGTGAGCCTATCAACTATGACCCATATCGAGATCACGCTGCTGGTACGGGGCAGCCAGCCAATAAAGTCCATATTAATTACCTCCCACTTCCATGTCGGAATCTCCACCTTTTTGCAATAGACCTCAGCCCTTCGATGCTCTATTTTAACTGTGACAATTTGGACCTTTGAGCGACAAGTGCTATATCTCCTTTCATACCATCCCGCAATAAACTTCTCTGAGATCATGATACATCTGTGTTGAGCCTGGATGAATAGAATAGCGAGAGTAATGTGCCTCTCCCATAATCTGCTGCCGAATCTGCACAGCACTAGGGACACACACAATCTACCTCGATATCAGTACCCCATCTGTGATTACAAAGGGTGTCTTTTTCTTTACGAGGTTACGTATCTCGGTAATGAACTAGAGCAGGATCCTCGTCTTGACGCTCTTTATCTCAACTACCAAGGATGATACCGTGTATTGAACGGTAACCCACTGCATCACTGAATCTATCAATCGAACTCGAGGGCTAGCCAATCGATGAACCTCACGAACCATTTCTCTTCTCTCTGGCGATACGTGAGACAAGCTACCCATATATTTACGACTGAGGGCATCGGCTACCACATTAGCCTTCCCGGGATGATAAATAATATCCACATCATAATCTTTTAACCTCCAACCATCGCCTAATATGAAGTTCAAATCCCTGCAGTGTAAAGATGTACTAGAGACTTTTATGATTAGTATAGATATCAACATGGACAGGTATAAGTAGTGCCTCCCATATCTTCAAGGCATGAATCTGCTGCCAACTCAAGATCATGGGTTGGATAACTCTTCTCGTGCTTCTTCAACTGTACGGAAGCATAGCGACAACCTTACCATCTTTGCATCAATACACGGCCCAATCTAACACCTAAAACATCACAATATACCACATAGCCATACGCTCCTTACGGAAGAGTTAAAAAGCTGGTGCTGAAGTTAGCTTATCCTTCAACGTACGGCACTCCGCTCCACAAAGCGTCTGACTCTGTTGGAGCATCACGACCCGACCTACGGGCCGCGACGGGTACCAGGGGGCGACCACCAAGCACCCTGCTTTCTATTGCTTAACCTGTCTT